>NC_135857.1:27459949-27666961 GCF_031162955.1 Sander vitreus | reverse complement strand
AATAATTTACAATGTGTAAGAGCTTCACAAATACTCACTTACGGGCGCCTGGATAGCTCATCTGGTAGAGCTTGGGCCCCATGTACAAAGGCTGCAGGTTCAATTCTGACCTGCGGCTCTTTGCTGCATGTCATCCCCCCTCTCTCTCCCCCTTCATGTCTAAGCTGTCCTATTGAATAAAGGCCTAAAATGCCAAAAAAATAATCTTTAAAAAAAAAAAAAACACACACTGGTAGTAAAAACACAAGTTTTGTTTGCTATACAAGTCTACAGAAACTTCAAATAAATTCAAACTGTTTTCGCACATCTGGCTGTTCTGACAGGTACTCCAATTTTTACCATGACTGCAGCAGAGATTCAGATATTATTCAGGAGCTGCATTCACTGTAGCTTGTGAAGGTATTACTTCAGCGTAGCCTGCGTGAGTCACCTAACATGGATAACTCAGCTGGCAACCGTTGCCAGAGCATTGAGGGATGTCTTATTTCATCTTGCCTTAGATGAAATAACTTGGAAAGAAGCTGGTGGAGAGAAGGGAGGGGTACTCTCTCTCCATCTCTCATTCTCTCTCTCAGATGAAAGTTTATGCCTGTGTGTAACTGCGCAGGCTGCTCAAGAGGAGACAATTCCTCTCATATTTTTTCATCTTTCACACTGTGCTATGTGAGACAGTGTGCCGGTGCATCCGTGTACTTTCCATCTTCCCCTGCCAATAGCTGTCAAGCAGGAAACTCGGTCAGTGTCTCAGTCATCCCGGGCCAGAAAGAGTTTGTTCTGTGCTACATCTCTGAAGAGTCACACGCTATTCTACTTACTGTTTACACCTTTGGGCCTTAGAAGTGACCATCACTGGAGCATGAGGAGGCTGAGATACACCCTGATTTCTGCAAATGCACGCAGTACAGTGATTATATAAGTGATAGTGTCAATATACATATCTATTAAAAAAAAATCTTAATTTGTAATAATCATCCACTGACAGTATTGTTGCAACAAATTCATTTCAATGCTTAAAATCATTGACCTTAAAGCCCTGTGGACAAAGCTATGTTTACATTCAGTTTTTTTTCTCACCAAAACACATTGCATGTGTCCTTGAGGTGTGACATCCTGACCTTCCTCGTTAACAGTTGTACATTGTTTGTACATTTAGAAGCCTGCGTTGTTTACGTCGATGTTTACTTCGGCTTACAACCTTCTTGTCCTTCACGTTTTGATGGCACAATGCTGTTTGCTATCAAACAGTTGAATAGTGTCAAACCATCAGCAGCAATGTGTATCTCATCACCTTTGTACTGTATGTGTGCACATTTGTCCTCCTGCACATGGTCATAGAGTACTATATGAGATACAGTAGAAACAAAACAGCGACGCTACTGGTTAAAAACTTCACATTGTACCGTTTATGCATAACACTGGCAATATTCTATATTTTTGTAAATGCCAACAAATCCCATGAAAAAAACAAAACCAACAATGTGTTAGTCTGTCTATATTTATGTGACTATTTTCTGGGATTTTATAGATGAACAATTAATTGATAAACCAAAGAAACTGTTAGTCAGTACTGAAAACGATCATCAGTTACAGCCCGAATATTTATTTTGATCTGGTTTATTGCACCACACCCTGCAGTTCTTCAGTGTCTGGACCAGTCTGGCTGAGACACCTTTATCTGACCATACCCCAACCTTGTTTCACCTCAAATAGTTCAGTACCCTAACCCTGATTCTAATCTTTGCCGTAAACAGGGTTTGGTACATTTGGTCCTTTTAAAAGGCTACAACTGCAAAGAACACAGAAATGGCACATATGTAGTGTTTTTCTCAGCTGCAACACAGGGACAAAGACTCCCTCATCCTCCTGTTAATTATTTATTCAGAGGTATTTGACGGAATTAATAATGCAGCAAGATAAATTCATAAGCATTAGGTTGTCTGCATTGCTGTCTGAGTCTATTCTTTCTCCCCTACCTCTATCTTCTTTCTCTCCCTCTTACAGTTATAAAGAGGACTCCCACTGAGCTTTTAAATGCTTGCTTATATAAACCTCTTCTTCTGCGTTGACTCCCCCACACATCCCCATTTGACAGGATGATCTCTCCATATTACTCTCCCTCTCCTTTTGTTTTGATTCCCTGTTCATTTTTCATCTTTAGTCTTTTTCTCCTTTAATGTGTGTCTTTGTTTTCCTCTGTTGCTCCATCCTCTGTATCTATGTCTTATCCTGTTTGTAGACATCTTTTGTAGACTTTCTCTTTTTTTCTCCCTTCCATTCAGATTTTGACACACATGCCATACAGTATTTGGATTGCATCTACTGTAAAACAGATTCAACTGCATTACATTTGCACCTGACATCCACCTCCAGTATAGTAGAGACTCATTACGTTTACATACAAACTTGTTTTTATTGAGCCCAAATGCACTGGGGAAAACCTACAGTATGGAGGTGGTTTGAGAGAGAAAAATGTTAATCATTGATGATCTGGTTTGTTTAAACGTGAACTCATTCATTTCATCCATTTTCAATTTGATCACCTAGAATGCATTTTTATTACAAGAAAAAAAAAAGTGTGTGTGTGTGTGTGTGTGTGTGCGTGCGTATGCGCATGTGTGTGTATTCGCTCTCTGCAGTATTGCCAATGGATTTGGTGGGGCTTTGTTTGTCTACCTGAACCGACTGATTGTCCAGTTCATGAGAAAACAGAAGGCCATCAACAGATTCCTCATGAAAAAGTAAGTCTAACCACTTGTGGAAATTACATTCACTCAAGTACTGTAGTTACTGTTTTTACTCTACTACCCATGGTGTCTTAAAAGTATTTTAAAAAGCATTGCATTTACTATTCTCAAAATAAGGCCTTAGAAGTATTTCATTTAGTTTACAAAGGTCTTACTTTTTTGTCCTTTCATAGGATTAAATAAATATAAAATGTGTTTTTGTACAATTTACTCTGGTGCATGGTTTGGTGGGACTTGGATTAGACTACATTACATGTAGTATTTACATTAGTGAATTGCTTTACGCTCTTGCCTGTGGAGTGTGCGCAAGCTCTTGTGCAAATCAGTCAATTGTCAGGAAAGATGTTTTGTTTGTTTGTTTGTCCTCACAACCAAATATGTCCTCACCAAAAAGGTTGCTTCTCAATACTTGGTCCTCACAAATATAGCAATACCAACACACGCACAAGCACGCACGCACACACACACACACACACACACACACACACACACACACACACACCTAACAAAGCTATTCTGTTTTAAATATTAATGTGACTATTATAATAACATGTTTTATTACATTCCACTGATTGGTAAATTATTATTTTTTAGGGCTTAAAATCCATGCTTGATTTTCATTATATCCTTCATAGTTTTGCCAGTATGGCCGTGAAGTTGATATTACATTTCATTCTAGTAGTATTAAAATGGTCTTAAAAAGTATTAAATTTGACTACGGAGAACCCTGGTGGTACCCTGGTTGACTTGTGTTGCTTTTCAGTTTAGGTTTTTTATACAAAACCATAAGACATGATATTTATTGTATGTGGTTTCATTTTTTTCTATCTTTTTTCCTCACAGACGTCTGCTGTATCCAGCGCTGGTCACTTTACTAATTTCTACACTAACATTTCCCCCTGGCTTTGGACAATTTATGGCTGGAAAGGTAGGTTCTACACACCCACTCAGCACATATTATTTAGTTTTACACACACAGCACTGCAGCCATAACTGTATTACAAAATAATGTGGAAGGAAGCCTGTGGCAGTATAGACCTGTAGACCTAATATATCTGCCATGTATTGCACCAAAACACAATGGCTCTAACTCCGAATATAACACAACAAATGAACTCATCTAACCTTTGAAGTCTTGACTCATGCATAAAAATGATTTATATTCCCTACATGATATAATATTTTGGTTGTGGTCTTTATGCAGCAGCTGTGTAATCAAAGCATTTTAGATCATTGTATTGTTTTGTAACAGCCTGATTACCATTCATGTCTGTGATTGTTTTTATAATTTTCACAATACAGGTTAAAATGTGCTTCTGGGTGTTTGTGTGCATCATCTGTGTACACGGGAGACGTGGATGAGTGTACTCTCCTTTAGCTCCTAGGATGGCTCATAAGAGTGTGTGTTTGCGTGTGTGTTCTCTCCAATTTCACCCCCTTCATCTGTCTAATTATTAATTATCAGAATTGGAAGATGAATATTCTGTGCATTCTCACGCGCACACACACACACACACACACACACACACACACACACACACACACACACACGTACACTTACCTTTTGTCAGTTTTGGTTCCTAATAGGCGGGTAAGTCAGGCTTCTGATGCTCTAAATCTGCATAGACTGACCCACTCCCCTTAAAGCCCTTCCCCGGGAAGCAAACTCAACATTCTGTATCTTAAATCCCTCTGTCTTTCTCTCCAGTCATACTCCACAGTCATTCACACCCATAGCCACAGTCTGGCTATGGGTAACATTATCACCACCAGTGTCTCCAGCTGTCCCAGCTTTTAAAAACAGCGACAGATAAATTTGTCGTCTTACACTCCCTGCCTGCTATCTTAAATCTTCAGTGACGTCTTTTAAGACACTTTCAGCATAATTTACCCATAGTCTGTCATGCAAAACGTGTTTGAAGCATTTTTATTCCCAAGTTCCATCAGATGCATACGTTGTGATGTGATTTACGATCAGAATAAGGTGAACATCCTACATCACCAAGTCACACTACAGAGTAGCAAAAAATGTATGCATATCAACAGGCATTCACAAGCACAGAACAAAAGAGAATGGGACATGTTAAACACAAGCTTCCTGGAGAGAGGAGTACAGGGTCTACTAACATTTTGCAGCACTTTACTGAACATACAGTATTTGGACACAAATTTGAGGTAATGGTGGGATTAGGCAGCTCTAATGCCTGCTGTTGTACAGTATTTTACAAAAACCTTTTGCAAAACTCTTAAAACAAAATGCCACAGAGAGTAAATCAATCTGAAATTATAAGTGAAGGGGACATTAAATACACTTTTGAAAGGTTCCACCTTCGCCTCACCCTGTTGGAAATTACGCCTTTCACCAAAGTGATCGTAAAATTCTGTAACAGTTCTCGGGGTCAAGGTCACATTTAACGAGTGGCGGCTGCTGATAAAAATTTTTAGGGGGGGGCATTTTTTTTTTTTTTAAATATACAGAAAGCAGCACTTTGAAACTGGGCAAAACAACCAGCACTACTTTAGTTACAGTTTTTTTTTTTTTTTGATTGCTTAAGCACTATTTTGAAAACAGGGACCGGTTTTTCAAAACACCACACACACAATTAGCAGAACATCTCAGACACTTTGCAAAATGAAAACACTTGCAAAAACTATACACTAATTTATAAAAAACCTATTTTGTTACCATATGAAACACACGTTTCATATGACTTAGTTCTGTGTGAACCAGTTACACACTGCTGTTGCTAACCTTAAACATTTTTAGCAATTCCACTTCTCCGTGATTAGAGTACTAGGGCTGCACGATTATGACCAAAATGATAATCACGATTATTTTGATCAATATATTTATTACGATTAATTATCACGATTATTTGTTGATTTTAACCAAAACAAATTGTATATTGTATAGGTTAATTATAACTGCTTTCACATCCAAAATCCGTTGCCAATAAGGCACCAGTGCCCAGTATCTACCGGACAAAATAGCAACGCGGATTACGGTGCCACTTAAATGTCTTCGTTGCGCTCTGATGCTCCAAAACAGACGTTCGAGGCAACAGAAAAATCTCTGCATGTCACGCTAGTAAACACTAATAACACACAGCAGGTAACGTTAGCCTACCATTAGCTACAGTAGTAACTGGATTAAACACGGCTAAAATGCTGACAGCTAAACGGTGTAGTGTGACTGTATTTCACTGTACAGGATTCCAACAGCGGGATGTACAACAGTCTGCTGCTAAAGCTATGAGCTAAAAGACTCAAACTCACATCGTATGAGTAAACTATTTTATTTTTTATTTTTATATTTTTTTTGTGTTTAAGTATACATTTATTTTTCTGGAATTTTGATGGGCCCTAGCACCCTCTATTGACAAGCTGCCACTGCATTTAAGGAATCAATAAGTCATAAGTTATTGTATGTAAATTCTTTAGTAAAATAAGAAAAAGAAAAAAGAAAATGCTGCAAAACAGCCCACCCATGTTTGCATACATTGATGATGTCACTTCCTGTGGCCTTTAGCTGACCCAGAAGGAGTCTCTGGTGACATTACTGGACAACCGGACGTGGGCGAAACAGGGCATCGCTGAGGAGTTTGACTACATCGGACACTCTGAAGCCTGGAAACATCCACAGGTCAACGTCTTCGTCACCCTGGTCCTCTTTATTGTCATGAAGGTAGGAGAAAAACCTATGAAAAGATTTTGGGTTTTTTAGTAGATATTTAGGGTAACTTATGTCAGTAAATGCATACAAAATGCTCTCCATGCTCTCATTGTGAAAATAAATGTGTCGCTCAGCCTTACTTTTAATCTTTATCTTCCCTCTGGTTACTTTTTACCCCTATACATTGTTTATTATTCAACCCTTCCTTCACTTCCTTTATGTACTGTAGAAGGTGTGCTGGTACAGTTTTTTAAATCCACACAGTATGCTGCTGGTGGCTAAAGTAGCATTAAAGATAAAGCAAGGTCATAAGGAGAGAGTGAATTGAACATGAAAGTATTATAAATGGGAGGGTTTTGCCCTTTTTATTTAATACTGGACCTGGGATAATGGGAAAGTATTGGAACTGAGCCCATCTCCTCTTGTCACTAGCAAAGAACAAAGGGAGAGCGTGGTAAAAAGAAAGCTGGAAAGTGGCGTATCTCCCCCTCACTGTGTTACAAAGTCATGTTCCCAGGAGGCCATTTAAAATGTTGGTCCACTTTGATGCTATATCGCTGATTGACAGAGCTGATGCGATCCATGTAAAATAAAAAATATATAGGATGTTACCGAGTATAACTTCATACCTCAGTGTTGCACTCTATGCTATAGGCCATTGTGAATGATTGCTCCTGTTTGCTAATCAGGGTCAAATGAAAGGATTTTAGTGCAGCCTATAGAGAGTGTGGCTTGATGAGGATGGTATAACCATGCAACACATACAGTACATTTCAAGAGAATCTCCTAATTTTCTGCATCAATTAAGTATGGATATTTTAATCTTTAATATGCAATAGTTATGCATCAGACCCTCCGGTACTGGAACAAGTAGCTTGTGAAAAATAATTTCAGTGTTTCAGATGCATATTTAATCAGCATATCATATTTTCTGCGGCTCATCTCATTTGTGTTAGATATTTCTAACTTGATTTACTTGCCAATGTTTAAAGCCAACCCTAATCAGAGTCAATAAAGGATTTGAGAATATTTGGATTTGATAAAATGCTATTAAGTATAGCACTTTTTTATATGTGTTCTGTTTATGAATGAGGAACAATTGTCTTTTTGCAGTAATACCTCTGGATCATAGCCCATTTACTTTCTCTTCATAGTTAGGGGTGCTTTAGGGAAAGATGTAAAAAGGAACCAATTGTTATGGCGGCCGACAGGGGAAAACGCCCTGCAACTTATGAAAATACACGCAAATAGACAAAACACAAGCAAATTAAGAAAACAACTTCATTAGTTTGAAAACACATGCGCAGCATTCAGCAAATGTGTTGCAAATACACACAACACAACCAAATACATAAACGCACTGCAAATATAGAAACAATGCAAAAAGAAAAGCACACAAACCCCGAAAAAAAATGCAACAAAAAAACGCTGCATCCAGATTACACAACGGAAGTTCTCCAGGCTTCTAGAGGGAGCGCTAAATGGAACAGCTTGATTTTCAACCCCACAGGGAGAGAGCGCTCTGCCTTTTTATTAGAGTCCCGTCTCATGCCTCCCGTCCATAGACTGTATATTAAATTAATATATATATATATATATATATATATATATATATATATATATATATATATATATATATATATATATATATTAGGGCTGTCAAAATAATGCGTTAATTTCGATTAATTAATCTGAGAAAAAATAACGCGTTAAAAAAATAACGCAGATTAATCCATTCCATATTGACGTTTGACCCGGAGCCGTTCTAGCCACCATTCAACTGTAAAATGAAGGAGGGAGACGAGAATGTGCTGCCTGGATCATTGATTGGAACATTTACTTGTAAAAATCTTCTTCCTGCCAACCCTGGCTACCGAAATCTGGTGCCACTGATATGTCTGCGCTTCTCTCTGATGCTCTGAAACAGACGTTTCAGGCAACAGAAACACCGCTGCACGTGACGCTAGTTAACACTATACTCGACAGCAGCTAACATTAGCCTACCGCTAGCTAGTAGCTGGACTAAAAACTGTTAAAATGCTGACAGCTAACGCTAAACGGTGTAAAGTTTGACTGGGTTTTACTGTAGAGGATTCAACACCGGGATGTAACAATCTGCAGCTGCCATCGGAGAAACAACACAGACGGTGCGTTCAATGAAACTGGTAAACTACAGCCTCGTGGTGCATTTGAAGTTATTGTAAATGTCCTTTTCCCATCTGGTGGTTGTTTTTGTCATTCAATAGCGATTTACTAGTGAAATAAGTTATTGTTATACATTATTATTAAATCATTTAATTTTGACCATATGGCCTTAGCAATAAACAAGCCATTCTTTAATGTCACCGACTGTTGTTTAGTACCCTTCTTTTTTCTTTTTTTTTTCTTTTTTTACTTTCTTAAAAAGTATCGGTTCAGGCACCGTTAATTATGTATGCGATTAATTTCGATTAATTAATCACAGAGTATGTAATTAATTAGATTACATTTTTTAATCGATTGACAGCCCTAATATATATATACACAGCCTATGCTCCCGTCTCATGCCCCCCTGGCTGGTGCCGTCATCGAGCTTCGACTTTTCAAAATAAAAGCTTACGTAAGGTCCTGCGACCTTTCGGACCTCGAAATTAAACACTCTCATGTAATATGGCTTAAACAAACATCAATGTTAAACACTGATGCAGTTTTAAATGTTTTATTACCACAAGTTTACAGACACGTCTCTGCATTTTTTGTTGCATTTGTTTTCGGGGTTTGTCTGCTTTTCTTTTTGCATCGCTTCTTTTTTGCAGCGCGTTTATGTATTTGGTTGTGTTGTGTGTATTTGCAGCGCGTTTGCTGAATGCTGCGCATGTGTTGTCAAATTAATGAAGTTGTTTTCTTAATTTACTTGTGTTTTGTCTATTTGCATGTGTTTTCTTAAGTTGCAGGGTGTTTGCCCCTGTCGGCCACCGTAAATTGTAGCTATTCTTAAAGATGTGAAGCATACATTTATTGACAAAAAAATAACCAACTGATGATTGCAGATATACTGTCTGTCTGTAGCCTCTAATGATGTTTAGCTGCATTGCCCTACATAGTATACACAACATGTAGGGCAATGCAGCTTTTGACAAGCATTAAAGTGGTTAATGCAATAAAGGTGAGGCAAGGAGACACGGTGCAGTCAGTGTAATAACAGTGAGAAAAAAATACTGGATAGCAAAGCTTAAGGTGCAACACACAAGATCTAAGATCGAACAATTGGATCTGCTTTTCTATCTTACAGCACTGACTTGCACACAAATAGACAGGTGTATAGCCACCACTTTGCTGTGGTTTCAATGTAGCAAGATAACAATCCTAGAGTACTCCACATGGTTTATCTCACAGCTCATTTGTGACAGGTGCAGAGGCACAAAAAGTTGTGAGGAACTGAAAAGCACATGTAAAGAGCACATACCTGAAGGGCTACATCAACGCTGTTCAATCCTCCGATGGTATTTTAGTGTCAAAACATTTTAGGAATGTCAGTAAACTGGACAGCAAAAGACATTCATATAAAATCTTTGGATCTCAGTTGATTTCATTGTTATCTGGCTTCCCCACATCCCCACAAAAAAAATATATTGGCAGATATAAAGTATTGGAACTTACTGCACATTTGGCCTTAGGGGGAAAAGAAGCTCACTACTTACTATATATTTTTCTCTTATATATAAAGTCTCGCAGCCACTCATCTACTTATTTCTCTTTCTTGTGTGTGTGTGTGTGTGTGTGTGTGTGTGTGTGTGTGTGTGTGTGTGTGTGTGTGTGTGTGTGTGTGTGTGTGTGTGTGTGTGTGTGAAGCACACAAAGAGAGCTCTGCAAAGTGTGAGTGGGTGCAGAATAGAATGGAGCTGGGTTATGTGGTTGCTTTTGTGCGTGTAGGTAAGTACAGCAGTTTAGTAAGTACATTCTCACTTTAAAGCTGCTTTACATGGCTTTTTTGTTGTTGTGTGATTATAGCTTTATTCTTATGGAATATGTTTTGGTTTGAAGAAAAATGAGACAATCCTGTCTGGCAGTGTATTTTTCTATTCTACCTCTGAGTGTTGCCAAAGTCAGATATGTTCAAATCCTACCCATCGGGTTACCTTATATGGCAGCTGGATTCTCGTGATATCACCTGATCAGTTGATCAGATGTATCACATGAGAATCCATCTTGTCCGGCTTCAAGAAATGCGTTTGGGTCTGAACTACCAGCTTACCAAACCAATCAGCGTCCGATGAGGAGTTACTGGCAGCTACGGGCGTTGTTTAGGTGTGTGTGACGGCCTTAACTGTTCATTAAAAACAACATTGGCAGATGTGATAGACAGGTGGTTCATCCAATCACCTGGCAGGTATTTTTTTTTAAATTCCCTGCCCTTTTCCAGTGACGGCTTCTCAAATGGGTCTGTGTAACAAACCATCTTGGCGGTCAAAGTTATGTAAGTACAGAACTGATGGTGTGACAGTATGTACTGCAGTAGTGGCAGAAACTGACTCACTGATCCACTGTCTCTTTGTCATTGTTTCTGAACAGTAGGCTACAATAGAGGACGTCTCTTTCAGCCTTGTCTGTCAAATATCTCAAAAAGTGACACAAACCAATATTGATTGCTTTATGAAGCCAGTTTCACTGAATCAACTTTTCTTGTTGAAACCAAACTATCCGTTCTCTTATTCCTCTGTGTGTGTGTGTGTGTGTGTGTGTGTGTGTGTGTGTGTGTGTGTGTGTCTGTGTGTGTCCCAATCCCATCCTCCTTCTGTCCTTTAGCGAAATGGTCTGATGGCTTTAAACATCATTCCTCTCAGTGTGACAACGAATCTCTGTGTGTGTGTGTTTGCATTTTCTGTGCATGTATAGGCTAACCCAAGGCAAGTGCAGCTCATCCTATATGTGACATAGAGGTGAGATGTGTACAGGACAAAAACACACATATACACACTTCTCTAACTTTAATCACCCACCTGCACAAATCTCATCAAGCTGCTCTCAGCATCTATCGATGGGCATGCACTGACTCACGTCCTTTCTCTCTAACACACACACACACACACGCACACACACACACACACACACACGTAGACCCACACGCAGGCTGTAATGGCTCTGTCTAATTACAGCCTTTGGTTTTCCTGGATTCAGCCTGGTGATTTTCAGAGGGAAGATTGCTCTCTCCCTCTCCTTCATAGTAATGAATGGTTCTTTTATTCGACATGGCAGCCATCTTGTCTAGTTGCTCCTTTTCATGCCAAAACTTCAGGAAGGCTCTCTTTCCAGCAGCTAAACTTTTGAAAGTGAAGGTACGTCAGGAGGTCCATGTTGACAGGTCAGCAAATTAAGCTGCTATAAATACATTAATTATATGTGTTTTGATACAGAACAAAACAGGGAACAGATATCTAAGTCCTAAGTGAAAAGCCTGAAATATTGCTTATTGTAAAGTTCACTGCACCTGATGTGCACCTGATGTGTAGTTAAATACTATTTTTAGTGGTGTGCAATTATTCACATCAACAGCTCTCAGTGAGGAATGTGTTTATTAATACAGGTTTGTTTCTGTGTGTGTCCTACAGCCTGAATAAGTACTCTGTGTGTGTGTGTGTGTGTGTGTGTGTGTGTGTGTGTGTGTGTGTGTGTGTGTGTGTGTGTGTGTGTGTGTGTGTGTGTGAGTGACAGAGAGCTGGCGGGACTGTAATTGGAGTGGGAATAGAAGAAGGGCCCCTGAGGGTCCCCTGAGGCCCCCAGGCGATAGACTGTCCTCTGAATGTGAAACACACACAAGCATAGAGGGCTGCCAGATGACTGACAAATTAAATTGAGTATAAATGTCCTGGATACTGCATCACAACTGGTACCCTTGACCTGAGTATCCTTCACTTCTCCTTTATACTGTACCTCACTGCTTTCCTGTTTTTGCTTTCTCTCTTGCACTTCTTTTTAGCCTCTTGTTCACCTTAGTCACCAGAATTTAGCCTTTCTAAAATATGTTAAACAAAAATAAAGAGGCAAGAAGTGCAGTATACTGTAGGTATTAAGCTGTGCTGCACATGCTTTGACTGATGAGTTTTGGAAGACTAATGCTAATAGATTTGTATATAGAATTATATATCATATATTTTTGTGCCCACTGACCATTTGCAAAACCCATGGGGCTGTATTAAGTGATACTCATAGTATCACTTAATACAGCCAGTCATACAGATAGTCATTCTGTAGCTACAGCAGTAACCAACATTACTTTTCAAAGCCAAGGAACATTTCATACTTTTGTGGGGTTACATGCTACGTTCATGAAAACACAACAACTGTGTTATACTTTTCCACTGTGTGGAAGCCAGTCCTATGCTACTATACCAGAATGTAGGCTACACTAGCGGCTCTTTTCTGCTCTTCTAGCGTTTCATTTGCCAAACAAATTGGTTAGTCCTCATTCTAAAAGCATTGCAATGTTTGAAGTAAAACATACTGTTTGAAAATAGAAACCATAAAGCATAAATCTATCATCTGTCTTGCTTTACCAAGTATGTACAATAAGCTAAGCAGCTAGGCAGGGTTTTGTTAGAATACAGTCTATATTTTCAGTTTTTGTACTTAAAACATTTGGACTATTTTTTTATTTCATGTCTTCAACATGGATTATAAACAGGTGAGGATGCTGGCTTTTCACCAGGAACAGCTTTAGCCTTACGATTTTACCATATGTATGTAGCCATGAAAAGCACATTTTGACCCATTTATGGAATTCTCTTCCTAAAACGAGTCAGCTAGAAAATGTTTTCAACCAATTTATGGAGCTAACGTTAGCTTAGCTACCTTGTTACAGATGATGGAATAAGGACAGTGGTCACTTGAACTGAAAAAAAATCGTTTAGCTCGTTACCTGAAAATGAGAAATGGACAATTTAAAAAGGAAATACATTATTATTATCATTATTTAAAATGTTCTTCTTAGTCTTCCAACCTATATTCTCCACTGAGAGCCATGATGAGAAATAATTTGAATTAAACAGATGATAAAACATATTCACGTGTGCTTCAGTAAAATCTGATGAAATTCAAGTTAAGGATTTCCTATTGCTAATCAGTGTAGTAGTGATCAATTATATGATAAAATTCCACTTAATCTAACCGCGCCGTATCTATTGGTTATCTGTTTGCTTTAATGAAAGGCCAATACTCACCTGAACTAAACCTGCAGCTCTAGGTGTGCCACTACGTTTCCTCCTTAAGTGTTACAGTAGGAACAGGTGCTGTAGGTAAGTAGTACAGCAGCTCATGTCTTGTAATATTAATATTATAACCTCAAGTCTACAGCTCTGCAGAAATTGCGATAAAAGATACATTTATTCACCTGAACAAATTATACAGAAATATCACAATGCCAAGGTTACGTTGCATCGTTCCCTATGGTCTTTCACTAAGGCTTAATCAGTTTCCTGTTCTCTGTATTGGAAACATTTTGCTCAAGAGTCACAACTATCATATTCTTAACATCTGAGAAGAAGCAGAGGGAAGCTTCTCTGTGTCATGTACATTCCTTATTAACAAGTTATTGTAATTAATTGATTAACAATGGAAAAACACCTTTTGAATTGTAATGCCTTAATCTGAATAATGTTGGAATTCAAACTTACCAAAGTCTACTCAAATTGATATTGTGTTCACCAAATCAGTGTGATGTGCATCTCAGGATCAAAATTAATTTGTTTCTTTTTTTGGGTATTTCATTGGCATGAGCACAGCTATTTATACAGTTCAGTAGTTCAAGAAAAATACAGCGGCCTGGCAGTCAACTTTAGCCCTGATTTTCCACTCAGTTTTTGTATTGCCCCAACAACAGCCCCAGATCAAAGGCAAATTGGCATTTGAGCGCTTTATGTAAACCGTTCAAAGACGCAGGCCCGAGAGGCTCGGCAATGCCTCGCAGATGCGTTCCAGATATCTAGCAGGCTAAATATATGGACCTGTCGGGGAGCTACAGCCAATGAGAGTGCAAGACATGGTTTGAGGGGAAACCTGGGGGAGGCATCACCTGTACCAACTCATGCATTGTATTACGTCATGTTCTGTGTCACTTTTCGCGTATTCATCGGGGATTCCTCCTGGTGAAAGATCTTGTAGTGTGTGAACCCATGTCGCCAGTCAGTCATGTAGTGTGAAAACCACAAGGACTTTATAGTAATTTAGGGGCATCAGCCATGCTGCTGATCAAAGCTCAAACCTACTCATGTACAGGTGGACTTCATCAAGTTGAAAAGAGCAAGTTTACAATCACATTGGTAGATTAGCTCTTCTTTTGAGGTTCTGACCTGCTCATTAAGCTAAGCATAGCTGCTGAGGTTCTCACATGAAGCAAATTAAAGCAATATTATAATCAGGACAGCACATTGCCGTTGCTCTTTAATGATTGCCATGCACCACGTGAAATATCTGAACATTTACAGGGTGTCAGAGAAAATTGTTTTGTCTGTCAATTTTGACCTAAACAGAACTAAGACCCAAGTCACGTTTAAATACGACTAGAATTATAAGACAAAATGATAAGATAGTTGTAATGTCTACTTCGGAAATCTGAGTCACATGTATTAACTGAATTTAATAAATGTTTTCTTCTAAAATAGTTTAGCCCTAAAGCAGCTCTATAACTTATAAGTCTCATTAAATCCACCATCAAAATGTATGTGGTTCATTACGAAATGTTTAATTGGATTTTAATGTAGAAGGTTTTTACTTCTTTCATTTGTTTTTTAAGAACCTCCAGGTTTTTAACCAACGACCCAATCAAGTCTTGGCTGGCTTTTCTTGCCTGAAGACTTCTGCTTCCTCTGATGGTTTATCAAAGTCCCCCTTCAGTCTGAGGTCGAAAACCCTCATAAATTTTGATGGTCATGCACTACCTCAGTCAGATGTACACTTAGATTACATTCGACTAGATTACATTAAACATTAATGATTCCTCCGGGGGAAAGTGAGTCATAGGTGCTTCAAAGAATTGGATATAGCAATAGCTACTGTAGGAGGATATAAATAGTAATAGTGCAAATAAAGGGTGTATAAATATATGTATATAGAAATGTGTCCTGAAATGTCAATGTCTCGTTAAAAATGATCAACTCTCAATTGTATGGTCATATCATGTCAGTAAAAAGTGTTCAAGGAATCAGACATGAAAACCATTCACCTGATTTTATCCTTGAATAGTAAATGTGTTGCGAACTTTGGCTTAAAGGCCTTGTAAACTCTGGGAGGGGTTTCAGCAGGACAGGGTTATAACCATTGAGTTATACATCGAATCATGCTGATTTAGTTTGGTAGGTAGGTTTTGATGGCGTGACATTGATGCAGTTTCTTGACAGTTATATTTTAGACAAATGGTCAAGCTGTTTAGTTTTCTCTCTGGGCTCCAGCCTTACACAGGAGACATAATTGATTATATACTGTTGTCTATATATAAAACATGTATTATCAGTCTGGAAGGAGCAGAATCAAGCATACATTGACTCACTTTTCATGCACGTCTTTATGACAACTGCAGTATAATGTATAAAAGTAAATGAAACTGCACATTTGGTTGGCATTTCTTGTGTTGGCCTAACCAATTTATTGGCTTTTAAACTATTTAAATGGCATGGTTTGGATACCTTAACAATACAAAACACTGTTTTTGGTCTTATCTTGAAAACCATGGACAGTTTACTTTCGTCTTAAAAAAACATAAGTTTTGTCTTTGAAATGCGTATTTTTGGTCTTCTCTTAGTCAAAGAAAACTATGGGCATTTTAGTATCATTTTAGTCAGAACTAAGAATGAGCATTTTAGTCAAATTACAGAAAACTGCATTCAAATAAAATGTCATCCCACTATTTTAGGCTAACAGAACTGGTACTGAAAATTTGCCACAAAATGAATAAGAATGCAGCTTTGCAGAGAGGGTGTCTGGTCTGATGTTATTTATTTAAGAAAGACATCCAGACATAAAACATGTCTATGATTTGCATATGTAACACGATTCAATAATGACAAAAAACATTTGTCTTATCGTAGAATGCATTACTATACATATGTGATCAGTTATTTGTTTTTAGAGTGCAATTCTCTAAAACAATTTATTATGTTGATATTTTTTTGTTAGCAACCCATTTGAACATGTTTGCTATATTCTTTACGAGCAATTATATAATTCAGCAATTGTGTTTCAACAACCCTTTAAAAATTATAGTTTGGGGACATTGTTATGATCGTTACTACAGACGTATGATCAACTGCACTGTAGAGCCTTTAGTAAACATTTCAGTTGACAGCTGGTTTCAGTACTGTGGGTTTCACGGCTGATTGTAAATTTACAACTGGATTAAATTGCATTGTTCTCCACTTAGTGTGGGATGATCTGTACCACAGACAAACACACACACTCTCCTCAGAGTTCATGGCCTCTGTAATAAAGTTAAGCCTATGTTATGAGTTCCTAGATCCTTTTTATACCTTTCTAGCTCTTATTGAGGTTTTACTGGCTGGGTAAGAGAGGAAGAGATGGAAGAGGAAGGACAATCCAATAGAATTATTATAAGAAGAATTATTCCCATGACTTATTTTCCCATGAGGCTCATTTTGTGTATTCAACTGGTTGTGTGTCTGTTACTCTCCAGCGCCTGGCAGCGTTGAGCTCTGATTTTTGTCACTGAGTCAGTGTCATGATGTGTGCGTGGGTGTGTGTGAACACCTACGCACATATGTGTGTACATGCAGTGTGGGTTGTGAAAACGGCGGCAGTGTAGGGTTACAGAAGGAGATCCATTACTTCACCATGGCAGCCGGCCTTAATTACAGCTAACTATAGACAGAGCAGAGGGAGCGGTAAGAGGGGGAGAGAACGGGAGGCATGGAGAGAGACGGAGCAATGGGTGTAATTAAAAAACTCATTTGAAACCATGAGATTTTTACAGCGATGAGGTTTGTGTAACAGCTTATATAATACTGTATATACTTTTTATTGTATGCTTGCAAGCGTGTGTGTGTGTGTGTGTGTGTGTGTGTGTGTGTTTGTTTATGTGTGTGATTCAGGTTAGTGTATATGTTAAAAGAATAGTTCAACATTTTGGGGTTACACTTTTCTTGCAGAAAATCCAAAATTGATGAGAACGATACCACTCTCATGTTTGCGCGTGAAATATGAATCTACAGACAGGAGCTGGTTAGCTTAGCTTAGCATAAAGACTGGAAGCAGGGGGAAACAGCTGGCCTGCTGGTTGCATCACTTGGACGACAAGACCATGAGGAGATTGAGTTGTAGATTGTTCAATCTACCATGAAGTCACCAAGAAACAGTCCAGCACGTAACTCCCTTAAAACCACAATATGTGATTTCCTCACTTCAGTTTGTGTACAGTTTAAAGAGAGAAGAAATAACATGTTAATAAGTGAGCTTTAGAGGCGTTGATTGGTGGATCTTTCTTACCTTTGCCCCATGTTAACAATTTCCGCGCTATGCTAACTTTTTTATATATACAGTAGAACCATGAGAGTGGTATCGATCTTCTCATCGAACAATCAGCAAGAAATCGAATAAGTGTATTTCCCCAAATAGGCATCTGCTCCTTTTAAAGAGTAACTTAACAACCCCTGAAAATCTTGTTTTCGCTGACCTCCAGTGGTTTAAATTCTCACCTTGCTGCAAAAGCAAAGACAAAAGCAGGAGATTTAAAAGACTTAAGAAGCACATAAGTGAAGGAATAACCATCTCTAAATGACCTCAGGGAAAGCAATGGCAAACAGAAAGGGTTTCAAAGTCTTCAGATTGAGCTTGAGGCAACATTTTGCCTAACATCAGTTGCAAATTTGGCCGCTAGATTGTTTTGCATTGTTTATTTACTCCATTTAAGTCATAAAACCTTAAAATAAGTGTGAAGTTTTCTCGTAAGTTAATGATGAAATGCTGATCATGACCTAAACATTAGCTTAGTCAGTGTTGTCCATCTCCAATGTCAAGGATATAATGATGGATCATATATTTACTGTAGGATTGATCAGTACACTGGCTGTGCAGTTTAAACTGAATTTTAATGAGACATCTAATCTAACATCTATAACGAGTCCACACTAGTATGTGTGAACGTTATTTTTGATCATTATAGTTTTAATACAGTCTAATCAATTAGTGCAACTTTTTCTTCCACAAAAATAAGCATGTTGGCATTTTAAGACTTATATCTGTGGAACTTATATGGAAGCTTAAATTTAGGTATACACATACACACACACACACAAACGCACACCTTACGATAATGCTCACACATTGTCAGTGGTGACATTTCCCTTTTTGTTTGTCTTTCCTAATTAGCAGTCTGTCCCGCTCCCTTTGCACAGTGTTGGCCAATTGGCAGAGCCCGCTCATTACCCAGGGTTCATTTCAGGGTCTTTGTCAAATGAAGAGTGAAAGTGACAGCTCAATCTAACCTCAGCAATAAGCTCCGCATGACCGCCTCCTCACTGCTGGTAGAGGATTCAGCTTGGCTATCATCTAGGGGCACACAGGATGGTACTCTGAAGCTAATTGAAATGCCACCCTGTTCTTTTTTTATGTCTTCTCTTTCTTTATCTCCCTCTTTTTTCTCTCTTAGTTCTGGATGTCTGCCCTGGCCACCACCATTCCAGTGCCCTGCGGAGCCTTCATGCCAGTATTTGTCATTGGTAAGAAGCAACTTGCCTTGTATGCTTGACTGTGTGTATTTGTGTGTGTGTGTGTGTGTGTGTGTGTGTGTGTGTGTGTGTGTGTTAGACCAGTGAAGGTACAGTAGTTCTTGCTGAGAGTTGCATGAGAAGATTGATGCAACTCTCGAATATGAGTGAAAAGGATTCTGGGTGATGAGGGACGTAGTTCTTAATTTCCGGTAGCAACCTCTCCAGGGTGTCCAGTCAGAACACAGAAACCAGGCTTGTCAAGGTCGTTCAAATATTTATTTTACATTAAGTCTTCACACCCACAACACAGAACAGAGATGGATCAGGTGAATGAAAGCTTGGGAGCTTGGGTGTGGTTCATAAGATGCATGCACACCAAATAACTAAACTGCAATCTGAGGAGTTAACCTGCTGCTGCACAATCTTGCCCTGCACATGTGTGAATGACTCTGAAAAGGAGCGTCCTAACTCTTGCTTCAGGCTTTATACCGCTAGGTGGCCAACTAAGTGCCTGAACAAAAGAATAGTAGGACCTATTCACAGAAATGGACTAACATTGCCTGACGAAAATACAAGAACGAGAAAACAAAAACAAACAGAACTGACTAAACACTCAGCACAGCTGATGGGCTTTTGTACAGCCGCCCCCAAATCTGTGGTGCAGATTTGCTTCTGAAAGTCCATCGATCCATGATCGTTTGGAAGCACAGGAAGACTGATCAGTCTGGCCACCGGTCAGAGGTAGGTACAGTCCTTGACCAGCACTTCAGCTGTTCTCACTCTTCCATCAGAGCTGGGATGGACCGCCTTGACGGTTCCAACAAGCCAGAGGGCTCTCGGTGCCTGAGGGTCCACAATCATCACCACTGTGCCATTGGTCAGATTCTCTTTCTCCTTTTGCCACTTCTGACGTGTCTGTAGCATTGGCAGGTACTGGCGGACAAATCTGGCCCAAAACTGGTCAGCCAGGATTTGACTGTGCCTCCATCTTTTGTGTGTTAGCAACTCAGACTCTGGATAAATCACTTGGGGCAGAGAGGTGTCAGGCCGCCCCATGAGAAGAGAGTTTGGAGTCACAAGATCTAGATCTGAGACATTCGAGGACACGTAACCCAGAGGTTTGGAATTAAGTATGCCTTCAGTCTCTACCAAGACTGTCCTGAGCACCTCTTCTGGCACAGTCTGTGCTCCAAGAACTGTGTACAGTGCTGCCTTAATGGATCATATTTCCTGTTCTCATGAGCCGCCGAAGTGGGGAGCTCTTGGTGGGTTGTAGTGGAAATCAATCTATTGGGCAGTCAGCTGCTTTTTCAGGGCTGGCTGGAGGACCTGGAATGCCTCTTTCAGTTCCTTGTCATCGCCCCTGAAGTTTGTTCCTCTGTCACAAAGAATCTCATGTGGCTTTCCTCTCCTGGACACAAAACAACGGAGTGACATTAGGAAGGAGTCAGAGTCAATGCTTGAAAGAAGGTCTATGTAGACTGCTCTGGTTGTAAGGCACTTGTACAATATGCCCCAGCGCTTTTCATTGCGCCTCCCCACTCTGATCTGAATTGGGCCAAAACAGTCTATTCCGGTAGAGTAAAAGGCTGGCTTGTAGAGCCTTAGACTGGAGGGGGGCAAGTCAGCCATCCGTGGGATGTCAGGTGTTCCACGCCACCTGCGGCACCTCTTAGGATCCAAAAGCGCCGCCTGATCTCTGCAAATACCCTTTCTGGACCGGGGTGGTGTAGGTCGTTGTCGTAGCGTTTGATGATGAACTTGGTAATGGGATGGGCAGGATCAAGCACGATTGGATGTTGCACTTCCTGATCTAGTTGATCACATCTACATAGGCGGCCTCCAAACCAAATGAGCTGGGTATTGGTGTCAAACTCAGGGGCTAGTGTGACTAGTCTACTATTCGCAGAGACTGGATTTGCCGCCTGTAACTGGGCCATGTCATCTGGAAAGCTCTCAATCTGAGCTCGACGAAGAATATCTAATTCAGCTTTTCTGAGGTTGTCTGGTGACAGGCTGTGGGTCTCTGAAACCGCCCCGTGTAGTGGACAGGCTACAGCTTCAAGGAGCTCCTGGAATGTGCTGTACTGACTGACATCAAGCTGGGGTGGACCACTGTCGACAGCCGTAGCTCCACAAAAGGTTTGCTTCCGCAGTTCCTCAGGAGCATCTGCTGAACTTTCGGATGGCTTCTCCGGAAAATAGGTCTCAGGCTGCCACAACTTTTCTACATGGTTGAGTAACTCGGAAGTCACAGGAGCAATGGATGTCAGAAGGCATTGCAGGGTGGTCAGGCTGTGTTTCAGCATCTTAGCGGGACCCTGAAATGACCATCCCAACCACGTCTTGACAGCAGCTGGCCCTCCTGGGGGGCCCAGGCGAACAGGCTCAGTTGTGTGTTATGAGGTGTGGATAGTCTGATCCTATGAGGAGCAAAGGTTGTGCAAAGTCAATAGGCTGGAGAGGTAAGTTCCCGTGCCGATATGACTTCTTCAGTGCTGCGACTGTGTAAGTGTGTGGTGACAGACCAAGCTCTTTGGCAGTGTATTCCCTTCGAATGTGGAAGGTCTGATTGGGTTGGTTGGCAGGTGAAACTAAGAGTGACACTGAGGCTTCATGGATAACTCGCACACCTTGGCGCACTGTGCGCACCGTGCGCAAGGCTAGCTCTTCAGGTGCTCCTTGGAGGCCGAGCTGTTGAGCTGCTTCATGCAGTAAGATGGTGCGCTCTGAACCATCATCTAGTAGAGCATGTGTGTCCAAAGAGTTGTCACCGTTCCTCAAGATGACCCGGCTCATCTTCAGTAGCACCTTGCTGCTGCCAGTGGGTCTGTCCACATTTCAGCAGTGGAGCTGGTTGGTTTGGCACTCACTGAAAACCTGGTAGTGCTCTTCATGGAAGTGGCGGTCTTACCTCCACCTGTGTTCACCTCATGAAGGATCTCCAGATGCCGCTTGTCACATTTCTTACATTTGGCCCTCAAAGTGCATTCGGCTGACAAGTGTTCCCTTCCGCACTTCCAGCATCTCTGATTGGACCGGATCCACTTTCCGATCTGCTCCGTAGTGAGGATCTAGAAGTTCGCACACTGATTCAGATAGTGTTGAGTGGTGTTGCAAAAGGGACAGAATTTCTTGGGTTTTTCGCTGGGCCGATCTGAACCACTTGATTTTGGTTCCAGCCGGGATGCTTTTGGCTCACTGCTGTGAAGAACTGCTGTGGACCTCGGCTATGACTGGCGGTCCTTGCGTTGTTCTTTGGAGCACTGGCGTTCCTTGCTGTGGTCAACAATGAACTGTGAAACGTCCATCTGCACCCTTGCCTCATATTCTAGCCATTGAGCTAGATCAAGAAGTCCGGGAATAGATCACGAAGAGTGTGAATGGGAGTTCTTATGGGATTCACATATCTCCTGGAGCTAGCTCTTAAATCATGAGGCAACTTTCCTAGGAGTCTTGAAACATGGGATCCACACCACAGCTCTGTTCGTCCACTGTTGCCAAGTTGCTCTAACATGCCTACCAAGGCGCACACTTTAAGAGCAAATTGTCGAAAGGCCTTTGTATCCCCTGTCCTGATATTTGGCTCCTCCATTACCTTCAAGATGCGTTGAAGTGCAAGCTGGTGAGGTTGGCCATATATCTCTGTCAAAGCTTCCATGGTATCAGTATATGGATCTCGACTGTGAATGTAGGAATCAGCGATGAGCAATGCTTCTCCCAGTTTCAGGTGATCCAGGAAGTAGGTTGTCAAGAGCAACTTTGAGCCTTGCGAACTCACATGGATCTTCATGAACAAAGTCTGGAATCTTTGGCTTTGGGCCCCCGGTATATGAGCTCCCTCTCCCTCTCTGGAAGACGTTGAGCATGGCGCTCTGGTAAGTAAGAAGGTTCACAGTGTCTGGGGCTGTATCGCTGACTTGTGGTATAGTCTCTTGGGGAGTCATATCTGTGTTTGCTTGAATAGTCATGACGATAGTTAGCAGATGCACTCGCATACTGATATCCATGGGACGGTGAAGATCTGCGAGAGCGATGATGTCAGGTTGAGTCAAGGAGAGGGTCATCATGTGAAGAGTAGCTGTGGTGAAGTGGTAATTCATGGCGGCAACTTGTTCTCCTGCTATGGTGGTCTTGAGAAGGAGATACTCTGTCTCGGCTGGATGGCCGTCCCATCATTTCCAGACCACGGGCAATGTCATTAACATCCCCTCGTTCCTCAGTCCTCGTTCCGTTGCATGCTGCAGCTTGCCCTCAGTAGCTGTCGATTCTTTGGATACATCGGAGGACGTGGATCCTGTTGATCTCTTGGAGACGTCTCCATGCACTGTGAAATCAGCAAGCTCTATCTGGAGGGTGAGGCCCTGGCCCTATCGCTATGATGCCTTGGACGTGAGTAGTACACTTGTTGCTCTTTCATTTCCTCTAGACAGCGCCTTAATACTGTGTTCTTTTCAGCGAGGATAAGTAGACACCTCTCAAGGCCTGTGGCATCTAATCTTCCTCCGTCTGAGTCTTTGTGTGTTGTGGGTGACTGACTCTCCTCTTTGGCCGACATGGTTGAGCTGCAGAACTTGCTATTCCGGCTCGAAGGACCATGAAAAGGATTTTGGGTGATGAGGAACGTAGTTCTTAATTTCCGGTAGCAAGCTCTACAGGGTGTCCAGTCAGAACACAGAAACCAGGCTTGTCAAGGTTGTTCAAAGATTTATTTTACATTAAGTCGTCACACCCACAACACAGAACAGAGATGGATCAGGTGAATGAAAGCTTGGGAGCTTGGGTGTGGTTCATTAGATGCATGCACACCAAATAACTAAACTGCAATCTGAGGAGTCAACCTGCTGCTGCACAATCTTGCCCTGCACATGTGTGAATGACTCTGAAAAAGAGGGTCCTAACGCTTGCTTCAGGCTTTATACTGCTAGGTGGCCAACTAAGTGCCTGAACAAAATAATAGTAGGACCTATTCACAGAAATGGACTAACATTGCCTGACGAAAATACAAGAATGAGAAAACCAAAACAAACAGAACTGACTAAACACTCAGCACAGCTGATGGGCTTTTGTACAATGAACTTATAATCTTTTTCCCTAAAACGTCAAACTATTTCCTTCACTTAAGATGAGTGATAAAATGTACTATTCATGTGAACTGTAATATTCTTAAATTTACTTTCAGCAAGAAAGCGTATTTCCCAATATATTGAACTATTCCTACAATTGAACTCAGAGTTTCTTAAAGACTTTATTACATCACCACTCTGCAGTGTTATTCCTTTGTAAATAGTTTTTAGCTTCAAACATCTAGCTAGTTGGTGTAAGAAATAGCAGAGACACAAGTCATTTTTACTTGCTATAAGTGGAAATATAAACCTTAGCAGTGCAATATATATTATGCATATAATACAAAACTGTTAGTTATTGTTGCCAGTATTAAGCCCAGTAATGATTGTAGTCTCTGTGTCTTTGTGCATGTGTCAGGGGCAGCTTTTGGTCGTCTGGTTGGAGAAAGCATGGCAGCCTGGTTCCCAGATGGCATTCACACAGATGGCACCATCTACCCCATAGTGCCAGGAGGCTACGCTGTCGTGGGTGAGTTAAACACACAATCATAGAACCTATCACTCTACATTCTCACTTTCTTGACTACTCTTCTGAGTACTTTCTAATGTTTTTCTTTAACTTTTTTCATAAAAGCCATTTTCAGTTTTTTTCTCTAACTTATACGAACCATTTTGTCAGTTTCAAGTCATTAATATTGGGGGTTGTGGCACTTTTGGGACCTGCACAAATAGAGCTGCACAATTAATCGAATTTTAATCACGATCACGATTTTGGCTTCCCACGATCAAATTCACGTGATCGAGCGATATTTAAAATGCTTCATTCTGTTCATAGAATGCTCTGTATCAAAGTTTTTTTTTTCTCCAAAGCTCCGTAAACCACTCTCTGATCACGTGCCTCCATGAGCCAATCAGAGTTGTTCCCTGCACCGTGCAGCTTAGTTTAGATGTAGCTAGACAGTCACAGAGGACAGAGTAACGTGAGGAAAATTCCACAACAGATAGCAGTCGATCATAAATCGTCATGAGGTTTACCAGTAAATGCAACATTTTGTCCCGTCTTTGTTGTTTTTCAGACAACAGCAGTGACCAGTGCTAGTTTGAGTCTTTTAGCTCATAGCTTTAGCAGCAGACTGTTGTACATCCCGCTGTTGGAATCCTGTACAGTGAAATACAGTCACACTACACCGTTTAGCTGTCAGCATTTTAGCCGTGTTTAATTCAGTTACTACTGTAGCTAATGGTAGGCTAACGTTAGCTGCTGTGTAACGTGTTATTAGTGTTTACTAGCGTGACATGCAGCGATGTTTCTGTTGCCTCTAACGTCTGTTTTGGAGCATCAGAGCGCAACGCAGACATTTAAGTGGCACCGTAATCCGTGTTGCTATTTCGTCCGGTAGATACCGGGCACCGGTGCCCTATTGGTACCGGATTTTAACATGCACCGTTAACGTGAACAGAAAATTGCGTTGCCTGGATTTTTCACGGCAAACATGCATGTGTGAAAAGCGGTCGGACAAGAGCTGATATGACATACTCCTTCATAGTATCCTTCAACAAAGGAATGTAGCACAATATGGATGTGAAAGCAGTTATAATTAGTCTATGTGACAATAAAATTTGTTTTGGTTAAAATCAACAAATAATCGTGATAATTAATCGTGATCAATATATTGATCAAAATAATCGTGATTATCATTTTGGCCATAATCGTGCAGCCCTATGCACAAAAATATTTCTCACTTAGAACCACGTTGAGTGCTTTTAAGTGATTCAGTCTTTTCAAGATGGTAACTGTGCACACATTTGTATCTACTTTTCATTAGCTTTCTGTGAGGCGTCGGTGCTTCCACTTAAGTAAAATATTTTATGAAAATGAATCAAGATAAATATTCCCTACAGCCCAATGTACAGCTTCAAGTTAAGACTCTAAAGGGACCATGATTAAACAGACAGACCAAATTGAATTACATTCACAAGATCACCGGACATGACTTAGCAAAATGAAATAGAAATTGGCTGCAAAACAGCTCAGACACCAGCTGGCAAAACAACAAACTTTCACATCTCATAGTGCTGCTGGCAAGTGTTCATGTCCCACTTAAAGGTGCACTATGTATTCCTGCATGACGTTAGTTCTGTTGACGTTCCAAGTAAATTTCAAACAAAGCAGAGCAAGCTCGCCCCTCACCCCATGTTTCCGTAACTGTCATGACTAACTGATTAAAAGCGTTGACACACCAAGCCCATAATCGGCCGTTGGACAGTCTGGTGAAGTCAGTGACTCAAGTCTGTTTGGTGTGTTCCGTGCCATTTTGTCCGAGGGGCCGTCGGCCTTCATTTTGGCCGATTTGACATGTATAATCGGCGGGGCGGGCTCTGCCGGCAGTCGGACTCAAATGACCCATCTGATTGGTAGAGTGCTAACCCGGAAACGGGGAGCGGAATGAGCATGACTAGAGTTTCTCAAAATCTGACGAAAATCTTTTAAACTGACCTTTGACGAACTGAAATGAAGACAGATTCAGCAACTGCAAGGCCTATTTCTTGCTTAAAATGTTTTCAGAAACATGTTTTGGTGGACTATTTTAGTACAATATGAGATCGTATTCTGAACAAGCCGCCATGACAGTCTGTCTTTGAATTTCCGGAGAAACCAGACCCATGTGACGCGTTCGTTCAATCAGCTGCCGGTTTTCATTTTTGGGCGACAATACAGATTAGCGCCGCCTGCTGCTCGCTTTGGTGTGTTCCGAGGCACTTTTTTGACCACCTCGGGGAAACTGATCAGTCCAACTGCCTTTTCTGCCGAGGGTCAGCCTTCTAGTCAGTGTGTCTGCAGCTTAACTTTCACTAACCCCCTCCCCCAACCATGTTGTCGATGATTGGCTGAACTGTGAAATAGTCTCATTAGTGGTGTTCACTTTACTATACAGATCTTAACTTGGTTAATCTATCTGGTATTCTTTAAAGGAACAAAAGGGAAGGGTGAATCCGAGCAACTGACCTCAATTGCTGGTGTTCAACCAGCAATTTATACAATAAGTACACAAATAATCACAAACAACTGCTAATTAAAGTATAGTAGAATTTATTAACTTCAAAATGATCAATGGCCAATCAAACTATCCTTTGATCAACTAAAACCAATATATGTTTCTTTTAAGTACAACAAACAAACAAAACAAGCAAACCAGCATTGGGCTGTACTGGCCTGCCTCCCTCTACTCTATTCGCTCCCTAACTATAAGCTTTATCAAAGAGTGTTTTCAGTTTATTCTTAAATATGGTGATGGTGTCTGCCCTCCCGAACCCAAATTGTCACCAATGAAAAGGGAACTCTCTGCTGAGATCAATGATATCTCACACAAGACTCTACCTTAAATGGGTCACCAGTTATGAAAGGGGCGTGGCTTAAGCATAGGGGGTGGACCAAACCATCACCGATGAAAATGGAACTCTCTGCTGAGTTCAGTGATACCTCACACAAGGGTCTACGTCGTACAGTTCATTAGCTGTGAAAGGGGGCGTAGCTAAAGCATAGGGGGCGGTCCAAACCATGACCAATGAAAAAGGAAGTCTCTGCTGAGTTCAATGATACCTCACACAAGGGTCTACATCGAACAGGTCATTAGTTATAAAAGGGGCGTGGCTACAGCATAGGAGGGGGGTCAAACCATCACCAATTAAAAAGGAACTCTCTGTTGATGGATGATTTTGAGTATGTTAAGCTCCTCAAAAAGGCGATTCATTTGCCGAAAGAAAGAAAGAAAGAAAGAAAGAAGGAATAATAATTCCTTCAGTTTCAATAGGGCCTTCGCCGCTGTAGGTGCTCGGGCTCTAAATATTTCGGTCAATGGCAGAAATAAATCGTTCACTTGTGGCCATTGACGAGACTTTAAAAGAGAAACGAAAATCGGAAGAATAAATAAAAATGTTGTGCATGTTTCCTGTATTGAATATCAGTAACATAACACTATACCTTTTAAAAGCGCGGAATAATATCCTGTCTCATTCGTTTAGCCCCATTTGAGGCTGTGCTGGACACTGCTCTCTGGGCATTGGGTCATCTGGCTCCATCACTGCATTTATGGCACCCTGTTTTCCTGCGCAATGTTGTGCAGAACCCCACAGGCTAAAACAATGTTGCAGACTTTTTCTGGCGTGTATAGTAGGGTCCCCCCCGCTGATGCAAGACAGACCCATCGGCCCTTAATCAATCCACTGTTGTACCGGCACATAGTGGTCTTCTAAAAGAGCCAGATCTGCCATTGCCGATAAGTGATCAACTGATGAGTTCTCCTTCTCCTGTTAAACTGATTATATGCTGCACCTCAAGTCCACACTAACTCGAAAACATGCATACACAAGTTTAAATTTGACGTGAGATTTGATCGTAGCCTCCGCTCACGTCCATATTGATAAATGCCGAGCTTTGCATGGAGATGACCGTACGCCGGTTTTACGCTTGTTTTCTGTCGTACATTCATTTCGTAAATGAGGGCCACTGTTTCTAAATGACCTTAAACATATCTTTGGCATTCACATACTACATTTCTTGTTACTTATTGGTAACATAGCCTATACGCTGACACTGATATCGCTGCAATAAGCTAATATTGGTTGATCTATCAGACTGGCCTATTTATCATTTTAAGTCTAAAGAGAAGCATCGATGGTTAAGTAACGTGTACTCACAAGCAGGTTAAAGTAGATCAGATAAGATTCTGGTTTTATCCAACAGGTGGAACATGCAAACAATCAGACGGGGCTACTGTTCTTATTCTTTGTATTCATTTTTATGAACAAAAAACACTTTATCTTGATGTTTTTGGCCTATGACAGAAAAAATCTGTTATGTACTTGCAAACAACAGCTGTCCCTTCATAACCACATCACTTCCATCCCTAATGAAGTTGCGTGTCTAATGAGATGCAGTGTTGTGAGTCCTTCCACTGGGCTACTTGTTGACAGCCATGCTGATTATGCCACTGCTTCAGGTTTGTGACGGCTGTTTTTCTGAGCTACTGATGTTATGGTGCACTTTAGCTGATGACTCAGCCCCATACAAGCCTTTTTTTCATCTCACAGCGGAGCTCGCTTTAAGGACTAAATGTTAGGATGAGGAGAGGGAGCAGTAGCATTTACGTGAGGAGGATAGGCAGACAAACACAGGCTTAATTAAGTTCCAGGAAAGAACAATGAAACCAGCCATTGTAGACTCTCTCACCCACCATCTGTTTCTCTCTACTCTCCTCTCTCTTTTCACTTTATTGTAATGCTTTCAGGCTCTATGATTTTTTTTTTTCATCTCATTATTGGATTGGACTCCATCCATTTTTCTCTGTTGAGCAGTGAAGGCTCATTTCACCCTATGCTACTCTGTCCGTCCTGATGCAGCTTTTATATTGCTCTTTTCACAACACTTTATTGGGGGGAAATATTGAGGTTCCCTTTTGTATTGAACTACCCGAATAAGTCGATTTTCACCTTATGGGCATATGAGGGAATATTTTGTGGAGAGGAATCTGAATTTGGTGTGTTGGGCTGAGAGTAGATAAATAAGAGAGTGCTGGGTCTGGTCCACAAAACTGATAACAGTATGAAGACTACTTGAAGAATATATGAGTAAATCGATTTCCAAAGTTGAAGTGTGGTTTTGGGGATTGGATCTGTAATGCTGTACAGTAAATTCAGTAGCATTGAACAGATTATAGAAATATTGCTATTGTGTACTCTTCTATGTTACTAGCATAACTAACCTGTATGACCATCTATACTGATGATGAAACAGCAACCCATGATTAGGATAGTCATTTTGATATGTTGATAGAGACAGAATGTGTTTTGAGTAGTCTTGGCACTATTCTCGCTTATTGAGACTGCCTGTTTTCAGGCATTAGCAGGTCTGGTGGGAAGTTATGTCAAAAAAAGTGAGGAATATCAGCAACTAGTCAAGATCTTGATTCATTGGTATTGTTCTCTCTATTATATATGGGATAGTAAAACTATGTATTGCCTTTTGAAATCATGGTAATATTAAACTGTTTTTTTATTTTTATTTTGATGGATGATGCCCCTGAAATCCCCTCAAGGACCCCTTTATTTAGCACTAGACCCCACCTTGAAAACCACTGATCTGAACAATTGCATCTCTGCCATGCTTCTCTGTTCTTTCGCTCATCTGACTGTGCTCTTCCCCACCCAAAGGTGCGGCGGCCTTGTCAGGTGCGGTCACCCACACGGTTTCCACCGCAGTCATCGTGTTCGAGCTGACTGGCCAGATCTCCCACATCCTGCCGGTGATGATAGCAGTGATCCTGGCCAACGCCGTGGCACAGTCCCTGCAGCCCTCTCTCTATGACTCAATCATCAGGATCAAGAAGCTGCCCTACCTCCCAGAGCTGGGCTGGGGACACCACGAGTACGTACAGTGAAACATGCTGGAGAGACACAAGCACACCTTTTATCATCACAAATAGCATTACATCACATTTATTGGGCCCTATTTTAACGATCTAAGCGCACGGCGTGAAGCGCATGGCGCAAGTGCGTTTAGGGCGTGTCCAAATCCACTTTTGCTAGATTGACGGTGGAAAAAAGGGTCCGTGTGCCGGGCGCACGGGTCAAAAGGGTTGTACTTAGTGTCTTCATTAATTCATAGGTGTGTTTTGGGCGTAACATGCAATAAACCAATCAGTGTCATCTCCCATTCCCATTGCCAGGCGCGTTTGTACCTTGGCATTGCTATTATGATGGCGGATTTGCACTGTAATATTTTTATTTGTAATCTTTAGCATGTTTGTGTGCTGATGCACTTCCTGTGTGTGTTTAACAAGCATAGTGTGCACGCGCTGTGCACGAGCCTAGGCACATTTTACTAATTTGCTGTTAAAATAACAATGAAATGCTGCGCTATTGACTTTAGACCAGGTTTTTGTTGGTCAATGGTACGATTACTTCCAGCTGCCTCAAGATAGCAATACGCCAAGAATTCACCTGAACACACCTCCCTGTAAGACCAGCACGCCTGTGGGCGCAAAGATGGGCGCAGGTGCATTTGCTATTTAAATGATGTGGGCGCTAGATGGGAAATTGACAACTGCGTCGGTCTTAAACTAGCAAGATAGGGCCCATTATGTTGTTTCAGAACGGAAAACTAAATGTTTGTCAATATTAATATTGCAAATGATGATTATTAAACATAACACAACTAATAATTGACAAACTAAATTACAACATTATATGTGCAAACAAGAGAAAAAGTCAATTCAGAAAATGCACGATGACCAAGACATGATATAGTTTGAAACCAATGGAAAATCATCAAAGAATGTTTAGATAGATAGATAGAAGATACTTTATTCATCCCCGCGGGGAAATTTGAGTGTCTAGCAGCTCACACATAAACACACATTCCCATACACAAAACAGTTCCCCATAATAAATAAATAAATAAATTAGGGCTGTCAGCATTAACGTGTTAATCACGATGCGATTAAGGGCAGACGCGATGCAATATATTTTTTTTAATTGTATGCCGGCATTTATTAATTTATTTTACATTTCACTCGGCTTTGCGTCGTGCCTAACAGGCTACTATTTTGACCCTTTGTAGCACCTTACTTATCATCAAGCTGCCACTTACTCGTAACACATCCTGCTGCTGCAGGCTGCAGGCATGATGGAGAAAGACAGCAGCAATGAAATCCTGAATGGCGCTTTTTATTTTCCAAAACTCCCGGACGGCTCGTAGACAAGTCGAAAGCCATATGCACGTTGTGTAAAGCCGAATTAAAATATCACCGAAGCACGTCAAGCTTGAGCTACCACCTACGGAGCTAAGCATAGTAGTACAGTTAACGTGATGCTAGACCACCGGCCCTCGGTGGGCGGGAGAGAGATGAATGTTCGGAAATAAGAGGTTGCTGTGGCTCGCCGTACAGGTTAGTTTGACCAGCGGGCAGCAGCGGTGGCCGGAGCGGGCAGCAGCGGTGGCCGGAGCGGGCAGCAGCGGTGGCCGGAGCGGGCAGCTGCGACAGCGATCACAGGGGGACATCCTCAGCAGTGAAACACGAACGGGGGCTGGAGTATAACCTAGTTAGGTGGAAAGCTAACGCTAGCCGGCCACCTGTTCCATCAATCCTGCTTGCAAGTGTCCGCTCATTAGACAAAAACTGGACTACATCCAACTTCAACGAAACTCCCAATGCGAGTTCAGAGACTGCTGTGTTTTTGTTGTTGTGGAAACAACAGTGTACCGGACTATCCTGTTTCTCTGTCGCCGGGTAAGAGTGGAGATGGGCTGTGTTAACACTGATTTGTCCAGAAATGAGCTGCTCATTAACCGGTGATCACTGGACGTCAGTGAGTAATCAACATTATTTAGGAGTTACTAAACACTATATTGACTCTAGTAAGAATAGGGATTTTTCGTTTTTTAGTTAGGTACTTGGAGGAATTGTGCAATAATGACAGATTCACACATTTTTCTTTTGTTTACAGTAAATAAATAATTACAAATCTTAAAATCAAGTTCATAAAGTAACTTTCTTTGCATTCATTTGATTCCCAATCAAGATACACTGGTAAAAATTGCTTTCGATTGTTAATATGTACTTAAAAACTGTTCTGAAATGCAAAATAATAGAATTTTAATCATAAAAATAACCTATATAATTATAGGTTATAATAATTAATAAAAAAATTAATCGTTTGACAGCCCTAAAATAAATACAATGCAAATGCATAGACAAGAGAGTTAAAAACAGAGTAAGAGCAGCATAATCACAACTACTACACACAGGGAGGGGGGGTGTTAAAAAGCCTGATGGCTGTGGGGACAAAGGATCTCCTGAACCTCTCTGTCCTACAGTGCAGCGAGAGCAGTCACTCACTGTAACTGCTCCTCTATCCAGCCAGGACGTTGTAGAGGGGGTGGTTGTCATTATCCTTTATGGTGTACAGTTTGTTACATGCACGCCCCTCTACTACAGTTCTTAATGAGTCCAGTCTTCTGCCCAGCACTGAGCTGGCCTTTTTGACCAGCTTGTCGAGTCGTCTGCTGTTCTTGTCTGTCATGTTCCCTCCCCAACCAACTGCACCATAAAACGGGACGCTCGCCATCACAGTTTGATAAAACCTGTGCAGCAAGTCACTACAAACTTCAAAAGATTTGAGCCTCCTGAGGAAGAAGAGACGGCTCTGCCCCTTTTTATACAGAGCATCTGTATTAGCAGACCAGTCAAGCTTACTGTCCAGGAGCACACCCAAGTACTTGTAGGTCTGCAGAACCTCAATGGCCTCCCCCTTTATGCAGACCTGCTGGCAGGTTGGCTTTGACTTCCTAAAATCCACCAACATCTCCTTAGTCTTGGTGGTGCTCCCGTCCACTTCGCACACATTCAACAACAGCCGTATCATCCGAATACTTCTGAATGTGGCAGGACTCAGAGTTGTACTTAAAGTCAGATGTATACAAAGTGAACAGAAACGGAGCCAGAACCGTCCCCTGTGGAGCCCCCATACTGCTTTCTAGCGACCCAGAAACACACTTCCCCAACTTGACAAACTGCAGCCTTGATGTTAAGTAGTCCATTATCCAGGTGGTCAAGGCGGGGGCCACCCCTATACGTACGAGCTTGTCTTTCAGTATGAGGGGCTGGATGGTGTTAAATGCACTTGAAAAATCAAAGAACATGATCCATGATCTTACATAGGAACCAGGCACATCCAGATAGGCGTAGGCCTGGTGCAACATGAAGAGGACCGCATCCTCCACTCATATATGTTCCTGGTAGGCAAACTGAAGGGGATCTAATTCCTGTCCAAACTGTTTTTTTTTATGTGGCTGTTAACGCCACTGGCCTGTAGTCATTCATCTCCACCGGGCTTCTTATTTTGGGCACTGAGACGAGACAGGATGTTTTCCACAGCACCGGGACTTTCTCTGTCTGTAGACTCAGGTTGAAGAGCTTCTGTAGAGGCTCCGCTAATTGAGCTGCACAGTCCTTCAGTAATTGTGGACACACACCGTCCAGACCCGTCACTTTCCCTGTACGCAGTCTCCTTAGCTCCGCCCTCACCTCATCTATTGTTAAAGACAGAGAGGGCTGGACGGATGTTGTAGGATGCACACCTGCCGATGACAGGTGACAGCTACCTGGAGGAGAAGAACAAGATGGCACAGTCGAAAACACAGATGTAGTAGGGGCTGCAGATACAGGTTTGGGGATGCAGCCACATAGAGGATACACCGCAGCAACAGTAGGGGTGTCTGACGTGTGGTGGAGTTGACAGTGGGTGAGACCATCCTGGCTGGGTCGAGCCTGTTGTAAAACTGGTTAAAGTCATTGGCTTTGTCTATAGCCATGCTACAGCCCCATGACGTTGGAATGTAAATGGATGAAAAAGGGAGAGTAGGGTTAACACATAGGACAAATACTAGGGCTGTCAATCGATTAAAAAATGTAATCTAATTAATTACATACTCTGTGATTAATTAATCGAAATTGATCGCATACATAATTTTTTTTTAAGAAAGTAAAAAAAGAAAAGAAAAAGAAAAAAAGGGTACTAAACAACAGTTGGTGACATTAAAGAACGGCTTGTTTATTGCTAAGGCCATATGGTCAAAATTAAATGATTTAATAATAATGTACAGTCAGGTCCATAAATATTGGGACATCGACACAATTCTAATCTTTTTGGCTCTATACACCACCACAATGGAGTTGAAATGAAACGAACAAGATGTGCTTTAACTGCAGACTTTCAGCTTTAATTTGAGGGTATTTACATCCAAATCAGGTGAACGGTGTAGGAATTACAACAGTTTGTATATGTGCCTCCCACTTTTTAAGGGACCAAAAGTAATGGGACAACTGGCTGCTCAGCTGTTCCATGGCCAGGTGTGTGTTATTCCCTCATTATCCCATTTACAAGGAGCAGATAAAAGGTCCAGAGTTCATTTCAAGTGTGCTATTTGCATTTGGAATCTGTTGCTGTCAACTCTCAATATGAGATCCAAAGAGCTGTCACTATCAGTGAAGCAAGCCATCATTAGGCTGAAAAATCTAAACAAACCCATCAGAGAAATAGCAAAAACATTAGGTGTGGCCAAATCAAGAAAACAAATTTAAGAAAACATTCTTAAAAAGAAAGAACGCACCGGTGAGCTCAGCAACACCAAAAGACCCGGAAGACCACGGAAAACAACTGTGGTGGATGACCGAAGAATACTTTCCCTGGTGAAGAAAAACACCCTTCACAACAGTTGGCCAGATCAAGAACACTCAAAGTGTAGTCAAAGTCAACAATCAAGAGAAGACTTCACCAGAGTGAATACAGAGGGTTCACTACAAGATGTGAACCATTGGTGAGCCTCAAAAACAGGAAGGCCAGATTAGAGTTTGCCAAACAACATCTAAAAAAGCCTTCACATTTCTGGAACAACATCCTATGGACAGATGAGACAAAGATCAACTTGTACCAGAGTGATGGGAAGAGAAGAGTATGGAGAAGGAAAGGAACTGCTCATGATCCAAAGCATACCACCTCATCAGTGAAGTATGGTGGTGGTAGTGTCATGGTGTGGGCATGTATGGCTGCCAATGAAACTGGTTCTCTTGTATTTATTGATGATGTGACTGCTGACAAAAGCAGCAGGATGAATTCTGAAGTGTTTCGGGCAATATTATCTGCTCATATTCAGCCAAATGCTTCAGAACTCATTGGACGGCGCTTCACAGTGCAGATGGACAATGGCCCGAAGCATACTGCGAAAGCAACCAAAGAGTTTTTTAAGGGAAAGAAGTGGAATGTTATGCAATGGCCAAGTCAATCACCTGACCTGAATCCGATTGAGCATGCATTTCACTTGCTGAAGACAAAACTGAAGGGAAAATGCCCCAAGAACAAGCAGGAACTGAAGACAGTTGCAGTAGAGGCCTGGCAGAGCATCACCAGAGATGAAACCCAGCATCTGGTGATGTCTATGCGTTCCAGACTTCAGGCTGTAATTGAATGCAAAGGATTTGCAACCAAGTATTAAAAAGTGAAAGTTTGATTTATGATTGTTAATCTGTCCCATTACTTTTGGTCCCTTAAAAAGTGGGAGGCACATATACAAACTGTTGTAATTCCTACACCGTTCACCTGATTTGGATGTAAATACCCTCAAATTAAAGCTGAAAGTCTGCAGTTAAAGCACATCTTGTTCGTTTCATTTCAACTCCATTGTGGTGGTGTATAGAGCCAAAAAGATTAGAATTGTGTCGATGTCCCAATATTTATGGACCTGACTGTATAACAATAACTTATTTCACTAGTAAATTGCTGTTGAACGACAAAAACAACCACCAGATGGGAAAAGGACATTTACAATAACTTCAAATGCACCACAAGGCTGTAGTTTACCAGTTTCATTGAACTGTGTGGTTTCTCCGACGGCAGCTGCAGATTGTTACATCCCGGTGTTGAATCCTCTACAGTAAAACACAGTCAAACTTTACACCGTTTAGCGTTAGCTGTCAGCATTTTAACAGTTTTTAGTCCAGCTACTAGCTAGCGGTAGGCTAATGTTAGCTGCTGTCGAGTATAGTGTTAACTAGCGTCACGTGCAGCGGTGTTTCTGTTGCCTGAAACGTCTGTTTCAGAGCATCAGAGAGAAGCGCAGACATATCAGTGGAGTGGCACCACATTTCAGTAGCCAGGGTTAGCAGGAAGAAGATTGTAAATGTTCCAATTAATAATCCAGGCAGAACATTCTCGTCTCCCTCCTTCATTTTACAGTCGAATGGTGGCTAGAACGGCTCCGGGTCAAACGTCAATATGGAATGGATTAATCTGCATTATTTTGACAGCCCTAACAAATACGTACCCTTTCTGCAATAGGCTGGATATTTTGGACTTTTTTCCACAAAAATCACAAAAGTACATAAAGCTGCCAGCATCTGTTTTACATTATAATCCTATGGAGTAAACAATGTTTAAATAAAAAAGGTGTGAGCGTTTTTTTAAATGACACCGCTGACTTTTTTTTTATTAAGTTGAAAAATGTTAAACTTTTCTGAAAAACCGCCCTATGTCAAGCACTTTTTTGACGGCCCATGAGCCAGACCTGTCGTTTTCATAACAAGAAAAAATGGAGTCGGAGCACAGCGAGTTATACGGTATGACCGGGTGCTCCCTGTACAGGGAAGTAGCTTTGTTTTATGTAACGTTATCAGCACCAGTCTCTCTCTCTCTGTTCTTTCTCTAGCTCGCTCCACCGCTTTTTGTCATCTAACGTTTGCATCGCTCCACATAGTGCTCTGGGATACTGTAGCAGTAGCTGTTGTTATAGCAACAAAAGACGCTCTTGCCTGCTTTTTGGAACCAAAACGCGGCCAGCTTCTTCTTTTTTTTTATTAGAAAAGCGCTCTAGTCAACTTTTCCTTGTCAAAAAAGACGTCAAATGTGAACATAGCCTTAAGCTATATTTCTGCATCAGCATTCTATATTGTTCAATGCATAGGGTGACCAGATTTCCCAGAACTAAAACCGGGACACTGCGCGTGACCGTAGTGCTCGTGCACGCACGTGCTTTTTAACGTGAAAATGTGCCAGCCCAGGTCAGACATTTTTAATTTTGCCAACCGCACACGTAGGCCTACTGCTCACAACATAATGGGGTATCTCAGTTAATATTGATGAATTTTCTTGGTATGTCAAACTGGGACGTTCGCTCACTCTATCAATGCAACATGGCACAACTCATCTGCAGTGCTCCACTTTTTTATTTTGTTATGTGGGGGTATGTGTCATTTAAAGGAATACTCCGGCATTTTTTTTGATAAAAAGATTGATATTACTCTTATACCTCCATGGTAAATATAGCTACAGCTAGTTAGCTAAGCTTAGCACAAAGATGGATTAAACAAACAAGGTATAACATGTTACTTAGTGAGCTTTAGATATGCTAGTAGACAGATTTTGTTACCTTTGGAGAGAGCTACAGTATGCTAGCTGAACTTCACTTAGCCCACAGGCAACATTTTTACATGTTAACATGCTAACGTTTAACGTAGTAGCATGATATTGTTAGCATCATAATGTAAAAATGCTACCCATGGGGTTCATGTGTAACTTTCAACTGGTTTGTTTGCATCAACTGTAGTGAGTATGGTAACATGAAGCCGATTCCATTTTGTGTAACATGCTAACTTAAGCATGTCATCATGCCATGCTGGCTATTTAATCCCCATCAGTTTGGTTTGGCTGTTGTTGAAGGTTTTTGTTTGTTTGCTCTGCAGGGGTTTATTTATTTAATTGTGGAAGTTGGATTAGTCACCTAATGGCTTACTGTATAAATGTTGGCAGTCTTATGATGTGTTAATAGGTAAAGCTGAGTGCACAGTGAGTCTTAATGGTTTTAAATATTGCTTTTGATGTAGGTGTTTGAACTCCAAATAGCAAACCTTTGTGCTTTCAGAGTACATCTGGAATCACAGAGGATTTTGCTTTACAAAAATACAAACAAGGGTGGAAGTGCCTGGCTCAAAGGTTCACCATTATATGGCTTTTAATTGCTTTCGCTCCCATTATTAATTTATACCAACCACACAGGGGATAACCAGCTGCTTCATGTCCTCTGAGCTCAGTGAAACCACACAGAAGCACTTTTCATTTAATTGTTTGGAAACAATTATTGTTATGGATGTTGGCAAATCATTAGGTGGAGATAATAGTTTGGATGCATCATCCACAAATTGGGAGTAATGAGGAAATTTTTCATTTCATCCTCCATATGTTCATCATTGTCTGTGGCCATCCCCTAAAGAGTTGCGTCTCTCTCTGCTGCTTGAGTCGTTCCCTTTCTACATCAGGACCTCAGTTGACCCACACTATCCATCTTTTCGTTATCTATTCCTCTCTCACGCTTTCTCTGCTGCTCTCTTCTCGTCTATCTCTCCTTATTATCCACTGCAACCTTATGGCCTCTCCATCCCGGCCTCACTCTCCTGTCCTGCCTGTGTTTGTGTGTGTGTCTGAGAGAATAAAGAAAAGAGAGAAAGCTGTGTGTAATATCATCCGTGTTTTCAATGAGCTGTTGCATAGTTGGTTATTATCTATTGGCTAATTATATAATGCAGAAAACACTTAAAACACTGGACACAAGCACAGTAACGGCCACACAAGCTCCCAATGCCTTTCAGGGTCATTAATAGTGTCATGTTAATAAGTGCAAATACTTGCTTTAAAGGATTCTTTTTTATTACAACTTGGATTATATTTTCATACTTTTTCCGACATTAGACAAGGTTTTCCAAGAATGTATAATGCTTGTAAGATCTTCTGGTTTCCCAAGTTGGAAATTTAGCCAGGAAAACTACTTGCACGTTTATAGCAGTAAGGTCAAGTCAGGTGAGATAACTATGTAAGATCCCGTGTCAGTCCTAACTTCTCCTAGGACCTCTACTTGGACGGTATTTTAACCGTTGTAATCCAAGCTGGCTTCGTCATTCTCATGCTCATGTTTCATATATGGCACAAAAACAAATTTTAAGGAAAATGTATGTGTGTGTATGTTCGCGGGCGTACACCTGCATGTGTATGTATGTGGGCGTCTAAGCCTATTGCATATTGATGTGATTTTACATATATTCGTGTAATGGGATGTCTGTGCTGTAATGGGTATGCATTGTGTGTTTAGTGTGGACCCCAGGAAGAGTAGCTGACTGTTAGGGCATCAGCTAATGTGGATCCTTTTAACAAACAATAAACAACAAATTTGCCATCATCAGTAGCCTCAGGTACATATTAATTTTAATTGCGTTAACAGACTCATTCTGGTACTGACCTGTGCTTGTGCAAGGCGGTATGTAAACTGAAGTCATGCAGGACTCTGGTATGGAGATTAAAAATGTCCTTACATTGTTGAAGACAAACTCCAACGATTTTATACATCAAAGTCTGGCTACAGGTCTTTGGGAGTACTACTGCATGTGAAAAAAGTTTAAAGAAGTGAGCATACCAGCAGCTGTAGCATGCTCCTTATCTTTGCTTGAGGCTAGCAGCTTGACTAGCTACTAGCATAATGCATCTGAATCCCGACCAAACTGTTAACATTGCATTGTGGGTAATCTAGGCACCAGTTTTTGACAAGAAAGAAGAATGTGAGGAATACAACTTTTTTTCTTCATAAAATATTAATGATTGAAGCAAATTCAAGTGAATTGAATCAGAAATGTAATCAGGAAAACGTGAAAAAATCCTCTGTCTGTTGTTAAGTCATTACAATGTGTGATGATCATCAATCATCAACGCACAATCAAATCATTTCTGCTTAATCATAAACACAAAGTAACCAAATGTTAAAAGTTGCCCAGGACTAAAGATGATTGAAAAGCTGTCAGAAAGCCTGTACTGTGTGTGTGTGTGTGTGTGTGTGTGTGTGTGTGTGTGTGTGTGTGTGTGTTTGTGTGTTTGTGGGTGTTTGTGTGTTAGAGAGATTGAGTGTTTGTGCATGCATGCTAAGTTAAAATACATCATGACATGATCATCTATCATCAAAAGACATAACATTTTCCTGACATAATGACATACATTTCGATGTTAAAAGTTGTCGAGGCGTAAAGATGATTGAGAAAACTGTCAGGAATTTCCCCTGTGTGTTTGCATGCGTGTGTTAGTGTATAAACATTCAGTCTACACACACACAAACACTCACACAAAATGTAATCTTGAATCATCTATATTTGATAACATACCCAATATGAACTTGAGTCACGATGCAGAAAGCTCCTTCTTCCCTCCATACTTCACTAACTTCTTTTTTAACCCTTCTGCCTCTCAAACTAGTTTCCATCACCAGGACTTTATGTGTGTGCATGTGTGTGTGTTTGTGTGTGTTATATTACTGCAGCATATGATAGCGAAGGAGGGGTGGGGTGGCTGGGTGAGATTGTAGGTAGAATATGCCCCTCCAAGCTGAATGTGATTTTTACTCAAAAGTGGAAGTTAATCTATGAGGGGTCATCTGGGACATTATTGACAATTACAGTACCTCACACACATATAAGTGAAATGCTCTCACACACTCTACTGAAATGCTTTCATGCACACTACTGAAACATTATACTCTCACATACTATACTGAAACCTCACACAAACACACAACTGAAACGCTCTCATAAACAATACTGAAATGCTCTCACACGCAATACTGAACCCCTCTCATAAACACTACTGAAACACTGTCACACACAATACTGAAACACTCTTATATACACAACTGAAACAGGATTTCACTTACTAGTTAGTAAGTTGTGTGTGAGGTTTCAGTATAGTATGTGAGAATATAATTTTTCAGTAGGGTATATGAAAAAGCAGTAGAGTGTGTGAATAATGTCCCAGATGGCCCCTCATATTATTCATCTTACACCCACGCAACCATACACACACACACACACACACACACACACACACACACACACACACACACACAGATCACATATATATTTACAATACAGGCATGCTTTTACCCACTGTCTAATCATACCCAGTAGCACATATTAAACCTCTTCCACCCTTTTATTCAGACCAGTCTTATTTCATGTCTCTTGTCTGATCCATTGTCAGCTTTGGAGTGACATTTTAAAACGTGTGGGAACAATTACATAACATCACTCTGTCTGTGTCTGTCTGTCTGTCTGTCTGTCAGCAAAGCCACAGGAGATGATCATATTTTCTTTGGTTGATTACAAGCCTCCTTTTATTGGCTTCCCCTACATACACCCCCATTAACACACACACACACACACACACACACACACACACACACACACACACACACATACATATAAACGCCCTGAGCCTCTCCAGACTACTCTACACAATATTGATGACCTGTATGCCTGGATTTATAACCCTATATCTTGGCTGAAAATCTATAAGCTCAGGCTTAAAGCAAGATTCCCCAAACTGATCAGATGTATTTCCGAGCCTTGCAGGGAGGAAGGTTAAATTAAGAAGAAACAAATACGATTTCATCAACTATATGTGATAACCCGAGGGAAATTAGCATGCATTACGTTATTCTCTCAGATCCACGAGCAAATGAAAAGAGGCTGCCAATCCATCTGGGGATGTTTTTTTAAAAGGTTCTTTTTACATATATATTTTTTTAAATTCTATCACTGACTGATAGAAAGCAGTAGTGATTCAGCCTTTTATCCATGTGTGATTTGGTACATATGTATATATTCTAATGCAAGAAGTAATATTAAGATTTTTCATTTGGGGTTTGTTTAGAAAAAATTGTGTCTGAAGATTTTTGTAACTGAAACTGACAATCCGACAAGCGCGGCCACTTCATGTAGCGATTAGCCAAGTGTCCAGTGGTAAGAATGTACAATATGCAGGATTTGAACATCTAATTCAAGCTCTTTCACTTTTCATGTGTTCACGAGTTTAACGTCATGAATGCCTTTGAGGATAAGAGTGTAGCAAGTTTGACTTTTATGTGGGAGACAAAAATTCCCTAAACTTAGTATATTCTATTTTCCAAACGTAGATGTTGTAGGAAGAATCTTAAATACATCTGCATTGGATCTAAACAAAAAAACTGTCATAGAACGCAATGTGGAGTTTTGCCAAATCTTCCACTTTCAACGTTCTTGTCTGATGATGGAGTTAAGATAACATTATTCTATAATTTGTGTAATTTGGGTGAACTGTCCCTTTAATGCTGTTAATAGGGAGCATTTGATACATTATCTAGTGTTGTATTACAGCACTACATTAGGACCTATAAAGAACCTTTCTATTAGGCTTTGTTGTAGCACAGCATTCTGTTGGTGCCATTGTATACGGGCCTAGAACAACTTTGTGCTCTGTTGTATTGAAGTGGAGATGGAGGTGGATGGTCATCAAATTAACTTTATATTCCAAGAGAGGTCAGTGCATTTAGTGCATTGAGTTGTTACCACAACAAGAAGCGGAGGCTTGGCCTGAGCCTGTGTCCTGGCACGACTGCAGGGCTTGGCAGCCAAAACCATGGAGTGGCTGCTGTCATGTTTGCAGGTTTTGGCAAGCTCAGACAGGAAGAGAAAGCTGAGTGTTTATGACTGGTGTACTGGGGCAAGATCTGCTCATATAATGTCAACCACTTCCCCCTACTGTACACATGGCCATCACCGCTAACATCTTCATGAAGTGTCGACAGTGTACGGTGTTATTGAATCGACCAGTCAGCTGAAGGAAGGATGTTGTCAGCGTTGGTTATGAAGGAGAGTGGTTATAGATCCGTGCACAGCAACTTTTTTTAGGAAAACTGCACTTACCAAGCTGAAATTGTAGTTCACTGACTTTAGTGGCATCATAATTTATCAGAAAAAGTATCACCAAAGCATTACCGGCACTGTCAATTTTCAAAAGTCAGCATTGTATATGTTTAGACTAATCAGGGAAATATTTGATTATTTAATGGATCCATCCTTCTACCTCTCATCCTCCACCTCAAATTTATTTTTATTTTTTCCGTTTTCCCTCTCAGGAAGTATAATATTCGTGTGGAGGACATCATGGTGCGGGACGTGCGGTACATCACACTCAACTGCAGCTACAGAGACCTGCATAATGTGCTACTGACGGGTCACCTCAAGACTCTGGCACTGGTGGAATCAACTGGTGAGACACAAACAGTAAAAGTATTAATACTTATAGTAACTCACTACACTTTCCCGCTTTGTATTATGTTAGTATAATTCACAGTATATCATCAGCTCATTGTTTTGGTTTTCCGTCCCACAACTCTGATCTTATCAACACTTACGTGGAATTTGCCTTGGTGAAACAGCAGACTACTTAGTGGAGCTAAACAACCAGATATTTTTCTTTGGAGTTGGTGGAGACCAAAGTAGAGCTTAAAGGAGAGTTATAATTGGACTTACATTTGCCAGGTGCAGAAACCAAGTTTTTCCAAAGTTATGCTAATTACATCTTTATGTCTGCTGGATGTTTAAATAAGCAAATCACCAAAACAACTTTAACAATTATTCAGGAACACATTTAGGGCTTCACTTTTTCTCCACAATAAGTGGCCGTATACAGTGCTAGTGCTTAATGTGTAATGCAGTTTGAGGAAATTTTAGCAGAAGTCAAGAACTTGGATAGATGTTACAATTGACAACTTGATTGACAACTGTATTACTCCCTAAACTGTAGCTTTAATGTTATGTTTTACAATAGGACGAAGTAGAAAGTAGTGTATTGTCCTGAGTAATCACCAGACAGAGTGAAAACAACAATACAAAAATAATTGTGTTACAGTAGTATACCATAGTGTGTGATACAGTGTGCTGATCTCTGGGTCTGATGTAATATTGATGTCTGTGTTCGATGTTGCAGATGTTGTTGGACTGAGCGTCCCTTCCAGTCTGTACCAAAAACAAATCCCATCGACCTCGGTGTCATGCTCATTAAAGTGATTGATTGATTGACCATTTTTTTCTGGGGACAGCTTGCTGATGCCACTGAACTCGCCACCTCACTGAAGTGCAAATTTGGTATTCCAACACTGTCTCAATTATGCAATCGTGCAAGAACAATTAGCTGCAGCATTTAACCAAATACGTAATCAGCACGTACTGTCACAAAGGCAATTACTTAAAGCAAGCAAGCTGCTACCCACACACCCATCGCACACACACATACACGCACTAGTTAATACACATCCACCGCATTCTGGGGCTCTTGTTATGTAACTCAGCTGAGCTCTCTGCAATGCCGCAACATGTGTTTGTAATCTCATGCAGTGTTACTCTTCTCTCCGAAAACACATTTTGCTGTTTCTTCTCATCCTCCTTAATTTCCTTCCTCTCACCTCCCATATCTTCTCTTTCTCTATACCTGTATCTTCCACAAAACTGCTCTACACCCCTTCCATTGTCTTCCACTTTCTTCCTTCTCCCTATTCTTCTTCTTCTTCTTCTTCTTCTTCTTCTTCTTCTTCTTCTTCTTCTTCTTCTTCTCTTCACCTCCTTTCTCTGTCTTGTCTCCCAGAGTCCATGATCCTGTTGGGCTCCATTGAGCGCGCCCAGCTCCAGGCGCTGCTCTCCCTGCAGCTCGGCCGCCCCAGACGACTAGAGTACATCAGGGAACGAGCCGTTGAGGAAAAGAAACGCCTGTCGGTCGTGTCAAACGACAGCAGCGAGAACAGCAGCCACCGGGCCAGTCAGGAGGTCCGCTTCCAGGTCAGAGGTCACAGTGAGCAGAGATGTAAAAAGTGTTTCCAGCCATTCAAAGCTCGTTATTTTCAAAGCCACAGGAAGAAATGCCTTCAAAATGTAACTGCAGAGTTCTGCATGAGCAGTAAGGTCACTTTGACTAAACAAAAACAAGGAAATGAGCACCACCTACATAATCTCAAACTCCACTATTGATTGGCAAGTGAGACCGAATAAAAAGCATTCTCCATAATATGCTCAATCTTACTAAAGTAAATGTGGATGTACTAAAGCAATACTTAGAGTCTACAGCCATGATAGCTGCTCTGTGACACACGTAGACACAGCAGTGCTTTGGGCTGATAATCTTTTATATCGTTTCCCATCTAGTCAGTTAAATAACATTTGCTCAACTGAGGCTGATGGCAATGTTTTCAGATTTTTGGTCATAAACCAAAGTAGTGGACAAATTCAAATTTTGACCTGATGATGGCGCTAAACGCAAAGTTAAGGAATTACTAGAGTGAAGTTACAATTTATTCTGAGGAGACATTAATGTCTGTACCAAATGTCAAGGCAATACGTCTAATAGTTGTTGAGATATTTCAGTCTGGACTGAAGTGGCCGACTGACCAAACGGCCGCTAGCCATAAAGGCCACTAGCATAGCTAAGACTAACTTTGTAAGAGTAACATTTTTTATGCAGCTGGATTCTTTGTGACATCCTCCCTTTTCTACTAGAGGAACACATCCAATATTAGTTTACCTGAACTTTTATGGTTTGACAGTAAAAATTGAGAAAGATATTTTAGGGAAAAGAAAGACAGAAGAGAAGAATAATTTTAGCAAGACAAACATTACAGGGTCTGATTCAGAGTCATTAATCTGCTGCAGTAAAAGAGAAGTTTGGAATAAGAAGGACGGTAAAAGTATGAGATGTATTCTGAAACAGTGTGTTTCTGTGTATGACTGATGCATAGCTTAGAGCGGTATTAACATTCGTTATTAAGCCATCAATAAGAATAATAAGGAGATTGTATTGTGTGATTGTGTGTGTGTGTGTGTGTGTGTGTGTGTGTGTGTGTGTGTGTGTGTGTGTGTGTGTGTGTGTGTGTGTGTGTTCTTGTTTAACTATATTTGTGGGGTCCAAAAACCGGGAATACAGAATACTTGTGGGGTCCAGACAGCTTTGTGGGGCCAAAATGCTGGACCTCACAACTTTAAAGGGCTGTTTGGATTAGGGTTAGAATGAGGTTATGGTTAGGGTGAGGGTAAGGGTTAAGGTTAGGCATTTAGTTGTGATGGTTAAGGTTAGGGTAAGGGGCTAGGGAATGCATTATGTCAATGACGGGTCCCCACAAAGATAGTGAAACGCACTGTGTGTGTGTGTGTGTGTGTGTGTGTGTGTGTGTGTGTGTGTGTGTGTGTGTGTGTGTGACTAAGACAAAGACAAAGAAGGGAAATAGGCAGCCATAGTTTAAGATAGATGTCTAATGGCGTTTTTCCATTACATGGTACCTGCTCGACTCGCCTCGACTTTACTCGCCTCACTGTGCGTCCGTTTTCCATTGCAGATTTTAGTACTGCCTTAGCGTCGTCATAGCGGCGCCACAGTAAAGGCGAGTAGAGTCGAGGCGAGTCGAGCAGGTACCACGTAATGGAAAAGCACCATAAATTGGTTCCAGGTCCTGCAATGTAGTGCTCAAAATGTCGATTTAGCTCTTTTTTTCCTATCAGTTTGCAGTGAGTGGCTAGGTAAAACACCCTCAGGCATGGATGGATGTGGGGGTGGGAGGAAGGTGTGTGTGTGTGTGTGTGTGTGTGTGTGTGTGTGTGTGTGTGTGTGCTTTTCTTCACTTCTGACTTTCTACGTCTTTTTCCTCGCTTTTTTCCCCCCACTTTCTTTCATTTTGTCGTTTGCTTTCCTCACTTATGCTTTTCTTTTAATGCACTGATTTGCTTAGCTGAACAGCCAATCAGTGTGATCCCTCTCACCAACTGCGCTGACGCCAGTTGACGAAGCAACTTCACAGAATTAGAGCTGAATATATTTCTAGATTTACAGCATTTGATCTGTGAAACATGTTATGGCTGAAACCAGAACATTCCCTTACTTCAGAAAGACATTAACATAACCCAGCAAAAATATTTTGTAGGTCAGCATGGAAAGTCATTAAAGTCATGTAATTTTACATTAAGGCCAACACAAGAACCATTTTTTTTTTAGCTCTCAACTCCCGCTGGTTTCTTTTCTTTCATGCTGTTTCACCCTTTTGATTTGCCTCCATCTCATTACTCTGAAGAACATCCATTTGTCTAATGAGTCTGCAGAAAGAGAAAGAGGGGTTGATCTCTTAAGCAGGATTGGGGTTTGTGAGTTTTGAGTGCTGTTTCTTATGCCTGTGTGTGTGTGTGTGTGTGTGTGTGTGTGTGTGTGTGTGTGTGTGTGTGTGTGTGTGTGTGTGTGTGTGTGTGTGTGTGTGTAGATCTCTACTGAGGACTCATCCTTAAGCCCTACTCGTCCAGTCCCTCTGAAGCCCCTTAAACCTGCACTGAAGAGATCCTCTGTGGTGGAGCGACCCACCGAGATCCCCACCGGTAAGAAACACACTTACACATTTTGAAGGAGCACAGTACAGTTTCATGTGTTGTTTCACTGTTTAAAAAGGCAAAAGCAGGGCTAACTACTTTATATTGTGTTTGCTATGCTGATTGGTAGGTGAAAGTTGTAAGCCATTGTCAGATAGACAACTACGGCTGCAACTAACAATTATTTTTTAATATTGATTACAGTTTTTTTCAATTGCTAACAAGCGTTTACCTAAACTTAAGATACTTTTTCATAACTCTTAACACAGCAACCCACCTACCTCACACAATTAGCCAAATTGTGCAAACCACATTTTGTTCATTAAATACCAACTCTACATTTCAAAATGCAAAAAAACGTTCTCTTCATACACTAACTTTATCAAACCACGACAAACCTGACTCAAATCATTCGGTCAAAACACTAGAACATTTTTTCCCCCAAGAGGAACAGCTAGTCAATCATAGCACAACGGCTTATACTAAATACTAAATACTAATAGTTGATGACATTACAAAAACTGCATTACTTTTCATGTTTCAGTTCTACCTGCATACAATAGACAATGTGAAATCCATTGCTTTTTGTAATTCAGTTTCCTTTTACTTTAAACCACCCTATATTTTTGGCTTGAGGGGTTTTTTGGCAACAAATTATGTAAAAGTAAATGAGTCATCTTAACTTTATAGAATGTACAGTAGAAAGAATTGTACGTGACAGAATTGCGGAAAGCTTTATTAGCAACAGGAAATTGCAACCAGTTATCAACATATAATCGAACCTATGTCAAATACACAATTACAGTGAAACAAAAAAAGGCACAGAAGGTGCTGCAGTGATGATGCAGCTGTATTTGTAATGCTTCTTTAGATTTGACCACTAAGATCAGTTCTGCAAACAGAAGGGACATAAGTATCAAACAAACGGAGACCATTGATGTCTGAACATTTCACTGTTTATGAATCTCTATCTCTCTTTCAGGTCCACATGATCATTCGGGCATTGCTTTAAAGAACCTGTTCTGCGCCAGTCCAGATACAGAAGCCCTGGAGGTGAGAGAGCCCTGTCCTCGAATACACCCAACACAAACAAACACACACACACACACACACAAAGTGGCTTGCTTCCTGTCGTTTACACATTGTGCACGCCCACACAGTCTTATCAGTCCCTCCAGGAATTTGCGATGTCGCGATCACAATAATTCACACAAATTCAACCAATCACCGTGAATTCAGTGTGACTCACAATTTTGACCAATCACCACAATTTTACCGCAAATTTGACCATTAACCGGAGTTTCCTGCGGCTTCAACCAATCACAGCAGTCCCATGTGCCAGACTTTGTATCAGTATGTGACTCTGAGAGCCACTGACCAAGCGGGAGTGAGAACGGGTTGATGTAACACACGTACGTCGCTGAACTCATTTCCTTGTTTCTGATATGAAGAGGAGACGTGTGTGACTCGAACATCTCACATTTACCAACAAAACATACAGCGAAAGACCGTCCTGCCAACCTGTATACATTTTAACATCAAAGTCCACTGTAACAATTTTTCACTCTAAAGTTGCTGAAAGCTGCTGCTGTTTCCTGTCGGCTCTCTGCAGCGGGCGGGGCTGCTGCTCAGTTCCCCCCGCAACTGATGCACGCACACACAGAAACACACACGATGGATACAGGTAATGAGACGTACACGATTACCTAAATTGAGGATAGCTACGCTCGTTATGTAAGTGCAATGATAAGTTAAAGTCCAATAATTGCTTTATCAAACCGTATGAATGTGTGTCCCAGGCCAGGCCAGGATAGGAAATTAACTAACAATAAAAGATGAACAAGCCATTGACAGAAATGTTGAAATTTGATTCATTCAATAAATTATTATTTTTTGTCTTAAATCCACCAGACTTTTTCATATTATCCCAGCATTTGCAGCATCCTGAGCCTTTTTGGTAAGGTTACTAGGAAAACTCAGCCCAGAGTAGTTTTATTCTCCCCGAAACAAGTTTATTTTTATTTTTAAAGAAGAATTTTTTTTTTGCAATTTTACTGTCTCTCGCAACTTCATTGCAACATAAATACAAAAGACACTTTTATCGCAATCTTTTACAAAAGCTGCCGCAACAATCTCAACAAAAAGGCTGTGAAATCCTGGAGGGACTGTCCTATGCTATTTCTCTCCGTCACGCTCTACATTTCAGTACTACCCACACAAACAGACAAAAACATACACACACACAAACACACACTCACACACACACACACACACATACAGTATCTCAGTCAGCCTCAGTATAAAATCTTTTTCACTTTGTGTCTGCATTGCATCCTGCAAGGCTTTAAGAAAAATCTCTTCACTCTTGCTCCGCCCTGCCAATGGCTTGTTTCTTAGAAATAAGTTTTCAGTAAAACTTCCCCCTGCCCAGTATTGAAGTGAAATTTGGTCATGTGAAAGTGGCGGTGAACTAAAGTGTTGCGATGACGTTATTGTTAACGTTGTGTGCTTGTCTCTGATTGCCCGGAAGAAAAACAACAACATGGAGAGCCCCATGTCTCCTGAGCTCAGGAGGCCGCCCAAACGAGTCCGGATATCCGTAGTGGTAAGAGCCACCGATCATGGCTATCGATATGCCTGGAATCCACCCGGCAACAGGTTCATCAGCCAATCAACCGATTGTCATTCCGCCATTCCATTCCAGGGCTAATCCTAAATGCCGATGGACTGAGATCTGGACCAGGCTCAGCCAAAGCCAGTCTGTGCCATCGTGCCAAAAAGTGTTGAACACCCTCCTCCTTGTACAACCTGTAACCCTGCTTACTGTCCTTTCACTGCCTCTAGTTGCTTACGTGATTAGGTAAAGCTAGGATCCATTCAGCTTAACCTCTTTTCATTGGTCTGTTGGTCAGTTGAGGTTATAGAGAACACTTGACAACTGATATACCACTACTGCTAATTGCTAATTATTAGAGGACTTGTTTTTTACCATATGGTTTCTAGTTTATACTTAGGTCCATTTTAATTTTGTTGCTAATAAGAACTGAGTGTATCAACTGATACTCTACATTATGTGATGCCTATTACATGTATTAAAGGCAGAGGTAGGCAAATAAAGCAATGATAAAACCACAAACATTTGCTAGACCAACTTTAGAGTTATATAAAACACAAGATAATGCAACATGACAACTACTTATGGAGACCAAAACTGTTCAAAATCTAAAGAGTAATTTAACACCCCTTGTTGATCTCCAGTGTTTTAAATTCTCGAACCTAAGGATAGCCTTTAGAAAGCAAATTTCATCTGGTAAAACTGTGATCAAATTACCATCAAAATCAAGATGTGGTTGAGTTGTGGTCAAGTGGTCTACAAGGACGAGGCTGTTCAACCAAGCATGCTATGCTGTCCATCATCAGCTGTGTCACCCGAGGTGTCCAATCAGTGACAGCCTCACAGGGCAGGCCTTGTTCCTGGAGTGACTTAAAATCCCATCACATTTGTTGTAATTGATGAAAGAAACTGTGGTATTCCATGTGTTTAGAGGGGCAAGTTCCTCTGTGCATGCAGCGTTTAATATCCGAATAGGAGACTCTTAATTCGGAACAGGCAGGTATTTGAATGACCACGTTCCAGCACCAGCTCAGATGAGATGATGATGCATGAGAAGTCCTGGGAGGTATTGGAAAATATCACCACAATTGAGGATGTAGAATTACAAGCAACCACATCCACTCCAGCAGCGGTGCATGCCAATCAATGAAACAAGCGTCTGAAGATGAATTGAGAAAAATTATTCCCCCGATACAAGAACATCCAGTGTTGAATGACAAATTATTAGACTCAATTTCTGAAAAGCAAACACTATCAAGCATTGCCTAATCATGCATTCAGACAAATTCACACATGTTATCTTTGTCTGTTAATCAGCATCAATGATTTATTCATAATCTAGCTTTTCTCACATTAAGTTTGCAAATCATCATGAGATTCTTTTTCACCTATAATGCCATTCCATTTACTAGGAGCCACCACCCAACTCAAAGAGTTACTTTGGGGTGAGCATGTTATCCACGTTATTCTTCTGAACATTTCTGTTTCAATCCAGTATTACAATGCAAGGCCAGATATTGACTTTCAATTTAATACTTTCTTTCTGACATACAGTGGATCTTTGTCTTAATAATCGTTTACACTGTTTGTTAAAGTCACAGCTATTCTATTTTGCCACCCATTTCTACTGATTCATTGCCACCATCCAGACATTAGAGAATCATAAGTTTTGGTACTACTATATAACCAAGAATGACATAAAGCTGTGTTCATACCGAAGTGACTTTGCCTCGCATCATTAGGGTAAATTAGACTGCCAGATTGTTTTTTCAGTCTGTGTTTATCTACCCTAAACAAACAATGCACCACCTGTAAAGACATTAGCTAGTCCTTCACAAGGACCATGTGTTTGTGTGAGTTTATATTTGTGATTGATCCCAAAAATGTCTTCTCTGTTCTCTGGGATAAGCCCAAATCTTTCGCTCAAGGTGAAACAACTCGTTTTTAAATCAGTTCGCACTGCAGTGTTGGGTAGTAGCAACGATACATGTAGAGAAGCTGCAAGTTTAACTACATTACCCAGTAGCAGTTGGGTAGCGTAGCTACTTTAGGCTGGACCAAAGTAACTGTTAGCCTTAAACACGAAAGTCTGTCCCTGACATACTGAGTAAGTGATGAAGTTACACCATTGGTTGGTCAAATGTTGGAGTTTCCGCATTGGCCTTTGCTCTTTCAAAATAAACCTCATTAACGTTCTCCGGCCGTTTTTACAGCTCAATCTTATTGTCACTTATTGACTGCCATTCATTCCAAATCTGGCCATACATGGTCCACCCATATACTACTGTAGTGTTTTGACCTAGTCTTGTTCCACTAAGTAGCCAGGTTCTCTGACAGATATTAACTTGTTTTGTAGTGTAATAAATTACTCCACAAAATAATGATGATGCATTTGTTCACCTAACAGTTATATAATACCATACATAGCTTGTAGTGTAGCTTGCTACTTGCAATAAAAGTGTAGTGCTGCTGTAGCTTTGCTTCTTCAAATAAGGAGTAACTTGTAGCTTCACTAGTTATATTTTCCAAATAACAGGGTTAGTAACAGTTACAGCAGTCAGACTTGCCTTGAGGAACTAAACGAAAAGTACAAAATGACTAACATAGGGGGTGCTGGGAGTGTTTTTTCATTTGGTGGCGTAAAATGTGAACCCTCAGGTGTGTATTTCACACCATGACGCCAGTGCTTGTGTTGTGTTGCAGCAAAAGACCACGGAGACTTTATTAAACCAGAGGAACTGAATGACGAAACACATTTCTTCAATTGTAGTAATGAAAAAGATAAATCAAAAGAAAATGTACTAGTTTCACACATTTACAGTAGAAGCGCTGCTCATTACATGGTCTGTCTGGTTTTGAGGCAATGTCTGTGCAAAATCACAGCACGTTTGCACACAGTCGGCTTACAAACACATTGATTGTCCCGATGGGGTGCTATATTAAAGGTCAGAATCTTAAAAAACTTCATAAGCCATAACTGTTACACTACAGTTTTTATTTAGGTGAAATTCAAAAGGGTCTCGTTATTGATTTACCACAGCATGCTGCATTATTCCTGGAACTTGTTTTATTAAGCTTATTAGTAGGTACAGTACAGTGGGGGTCCAGGGACATCCAATAGTCCTGTAGATGGTTTCTTGGCACCCCTAGCAAAATAAAGCCCGATTCACACAGGACTAATATTACATGGGGGCCTCGTGTGATTTGAAATATGTGATACGGTCAATACATCTTTGGAAAAACAGACATTTATTAAGTGTAAATTTACCACATGAAACAGAAATGGGGTTTTCCTATTTTAAGGTCTGGGGTCTCCATGTATTAAAAGTGCTGTGAATAGGATTCAAGGAATTGTGTGATTGATTTATAAAATGAGTGTGCATTTATAAAATATTACAAAAAATAGGGTTGTTTTTTCAGGCTGAATCTAATATTTTTGCTCTAAATTTGACAATTTTAAGACAAAAGACTAAATACATTAAAGGTGCAATATGTAATACTGACAGCTACTGTTTAAAATAGTTACTGCAGTACAAATTCAAAATACTGGAGAGAGTCGTCTCCCCCGATGCTGGCTATATTGACAATCATAAAAGCCTGTGCTCACACGGAGCTCTACCCAACTGACAGACACAATTTTTCGGCTTAGAATTATGGTAGGAACCGCTAAAAATACCACTACCATGCTGTCCTCTCCACCCGACTGAACACACTTTATTGGCTTAGAATTACGGTAACAATCGCTAAACACACTGCAAACTCATGGTCCTCTCTTCTCGATTCACAGCCTCCCTCTCTTGGCTTAAAATAACTCACCGTTGTCAGCTACGACCGCTGAACAGGCTACACGTTGTAAACTTGCCTGGTCCTCCGGTAACGTTATCAGTTAGCAGGGTTAGCATTGCGCCATTAGCCAGGACCAGTCAGGATCACTTTACAGGCTGTGTCGCAATTGCTTTTGCGAGTAACCAACTCGGGTACTATAATTCAATGTGAGTACACGATTGTTGAAATGACATAAAATGCCTGTGCCTTGTAGCCGTGATAAATTATCCTGAAGCTAATGCTTACCTGTTCAGGAGAAAATTAGCCAACTTGGCGTCCTTTTGGGCTCTAAGCTGTCTCCATCTTTAAATACATCTCCAATGTTTACCAGGGGTTTGTTACGTCTCTGGTCACGCAATTGTTAGAAACATGCTGTTTTCTTTTAGGTCGGGTAGAAGCTATCTCCGTTTGTTTGCTGCTTTCATGGCTGTACTAACGTTACAGCTGTAGCGCGATGGGATATTTGGCAACCCGACCTGGCTGTCAAACTGGGCAATTGATAACAACACACAGGCCAAAACACAAACAGAAATTCCGTCACAGAACGGAAATTTCAAAAGGAGAAAATACTGGCATTAGCATTATTGTCAGAAAAGATAGTATTTCAACTTAGCATGTCTCCTAAATAGCTGATGACACATTGGGGTCATTTTTGGATTTATTACAGTAAATATATTACATATTGGACCTTTAAATTCGAATGAAATGAATTTTGTATTTTCCACCAAAAATACCTTGTGCCAGTATGTAGGAAGATAATCAAATATGAAAAATATAGTGGAAAAGCAAATAACATAATAGAACACTAAAAATAATAAATAAAATGTGATTTAAAAAACAACATTAAAATGTTACACTTTTGGTTGCATCAGACTCTATTGCAGTCTTCCACTTGTTTCTGATAAGAAAGATACAACAGCTACATTAAATATTTTTTATTAAGCACTAATCTATCTCCTAAAATAGTTAACATGAAAGCTGCAGTAATAAGTTCATAAGGTTACATTTCAGCACGTTTATCCCCTGCATGCACTGGAACTTTTTTATCCCTGAGTACTTACACAATGAAGATCCACCTCAGTAGAAACCTTTTATTTCCTTCGATGAAATAGAAATACCTATACATTTGTATAGTGTTTAGCATTACTTGGAGGATACCAGTCAAGTTTTCAATGGCCCTCATTTGCCACAGCTGGTTGTAATTTAATAAAGTACAGTGATTTGTTAAGTGTACCCATGAGGAGCATACTGTATGGTCAGTGCAGAGACAGATGGTACATTAGTAGCGCAGTGAATTTTTGGAAGTGTGGATATGTTAGTCATTATTGCCTTGCCGTTAGCTAATTAGTAATAAACCCCTGTAGCACATGGTGCATGTGCATTTACAGTGCACTAAGCCTGTAGGCTTGTTCCCCCTGTCATCAGGGGTTATTATTAACACTCAGCAGTGTGTAAGTGTATGTGGTGGAGCAACCGTCGAGGCTCTGTGGGCCCGAGCAGAAATATGGACAAATAAATGTATCAATATTTTCTCCCATGACTTCTGAATTACACCCCCGCGGCGGAAGAGAAATCAAGTTATTACACCTCTCCTCCCTTTATTTCAGCTCCACTATCACAGTTCCTATTTAATTCTTTGTTTCTGGATCTGGTTTAATCTCTGCTTCACGCTCTTGGTCCATCTTTTTCAAAGCCCTTTTTGTATCTGTCATACAACTCCACCCTCCACTCCCCTCTTCTCCTTCCATCTAGGCTATGAAATATTGATGCAGAGTAAATTACATCAGTAGTCTGTTGGAGAGAAATGATGCCATCCAGCTTCTAGGTCTCTCCTGGCTGTTTTTCTCATTATTTTCCTCCCTCTCTTACGTCTTTGTAATGCCTCCATGCTTTATTTATGATAGTTTGTGAGCTCAGTTTTTTTGGCACCTCGCCTCTCCCTCTTTATTTCTTTTTTTAATATTTACAACAAAATATATACAACAAAAGTTGTCTTTCTTTCTTGACATGGAGAAGTTGACAGGGATACAGTTTGTGTACTCTGTCTCCTTAACAATTGTGTGTGTGTGTGTGTGTGTGTGTGTGTGTGTGTGTGTGTGTGTGTGTGTGTGTGTGTGTGTGTGTGTGTGTGTGTGCGTGTGTGTGTGCGTGCGCGCATGCAATAGCCCTCTGTCTCAGCTTCTCTACCTAAATTCTATTTGGCTGTTCATACTCCACTGCATCAGTATCACCTACTGTGGAGAGCGAGGGAAAATAAGGCCCAGGGACAAAAACAGGTGAAGGAGGTGGTTTGTGTAATAGATATGCATATTGTTAGTTGTCCACCTTTGACAGCAATCAAAGAACATTATAGAGAATTTAGGGAGAGAACAGCAGATCTTAGAGCCTGTTACAACTTTGGTGACTGCTTTTTGTAAAGAAGAAAGAAGATTGATGTAAAGGAAAGAATGAATGACTTAAGAGGAATGATTTGACCATGTCAATCTTTTATCAACTGTTTTGACGTGTTTATCCAGCTTTATTATGAAAAATAACAGCAGAATTCACAATCATGAGCGATGCAGGGATATAATGAGCTAAGTCTCTATGACATCTGGAGACTAGTCTGGCGAGGCCAATTACACACATTTCACTGTTGTTGGCATCCAGCTGCATAAAATTTAGGGACATTCTATTATAAATGGCTAATGTGCAGTTTAGAAGAAAGTACAATGTCTTTCTTTCAATTGTTCAGAACACGGCTAAAATGAAAGTGTGTCCAAACTTTTGACTGGTCTTAGTGGCATTAGCATAAAAATGGAAGAAATGGATGATGTTTTGTATTTGCACCAGCTTTTCGCAAGTTCGAAATGAGCCTATTGGTAGCATCATTGTTTACTAAATTTAGATTCACACATCACTAAATTAAAACAGATTGCACCACATAAATCAGTTCCTACAATAAGTTAATAAATATTCACACCTAGCATTTGCCAGGTGTAAACTGAACCAGTGGATAAAACTAGGATTAGCTTGCTAAACCCATTTAAAGTGAGGAGTTAATGGGACATTTCTGTATCATGTAACCTCAAACTTGATCAAAATGCTGTTTAATAATGAAATAAACAACTGAGATTTAAAATAACATTTTCCAAAAATAACATACATACAATAATATACATTAAATTACAAAACTTAATGCTAATAACTTCAGACTAAATTACCAAATTAGGTTAGCATAATTGGATGTTTCACACTCATTCTGAATTACATGAATACTACCAACTTTGAAACACACATTTTATCACATAAACAAGCCAAAGTCATCCCAAGATTTAGTAATGATGAGGTAAACAATTGGCTAATAAAGTAACAGAAAATGTAAGGTCTCAGTATTGTAAGGATTTCTGACTCAAGCAGTCCTCATTCATAAAATAGAAGAGTTTACTGTATAGGACACTTTTGTTCAAGAACCATATAGCAAGAAAGGGGTATTTTGATAGAGTTCATTATTAAATCAATAGCGTCAAGTAGTGTTAGTACTTTCATAGTAGGTTAAATTAAAGCAATTTCTAAGTTGTAGAACAAAGACACTGACTCCATTAAAATTGTCCTTCAGTTATCTGATATGTAGAATATATGTAGAATATTCAGGGGACATTTCCTGAATCATTTTAGACAACACAGAAGAGATACAAGGGAGAGTGTGTGAACTTATCTGGAGAAGATGAGTGTGACATACTGACTGTGTTGTTTTGTGAATTGATTTGTTGCTTGATATCAGATTCTTTCAGGGTGAAGAATTCATTGCGTTTTTTAAAGTATCAATGGAAGGACTTACAATATTAAAAAGAACTTTGGGTGGTTTTCACTCAGATATTCTCATGTTTCCAAGGTGCAGCTAGTGATCTCGGGTTTGTTTACCAAACAATAGGGGTGGTCACTACCACAGTGCGATAATTAAGATTAAATACCCACCATTTCACAACTTTTCCCAAAGCTGTTAAGACACAGTTCACAGCACATCATTATTGCTCTCACCACTGTAGTTTGCCCAAAGTCATTAATGATATTTCACAATTGTGTTAAAGTCTCTGCAATCTAATCAGATACACAGATAAGGCAGTAATTTAATTTGAAAGCAATATGCAAAGGGAGCATCATCAGCAAGAAAACCAGCAGTTAATTGCCTGCACATGAGTGATAAGTAATTATTGTTGCAATGTTTCCTTGATGCACGATTCAGTGTGGTGCAGGCAGCAGTTAGAGAAACCAACATCACTGCATTAAGCATAAGCACGAGGGATAAACTTATTAGTGACTTTTGTCATCACTGTACCAATTGAAACTGCTGTTCAGAGGACAGAGTTAAGGGTCCTAATGATAATTATGTCAACTTCAGGGTTCACACATATCTAGACAGGCTGCATCCAACAGACACCGTAGAGCATCAGAGCCTGATCAATAAAAGTGTGTCACTAATATTCCATTTGTGTTTGAGATCACCTGTGATCACCAGTTCCATCCTGCTCTCTGTCATCTTTGTGTGGGCAGTGTGTGCATATTAACAGTGTGTGGCTTCCCTCCGTGGCGCCAGTACACGGAGCTCGGAGCAGCCGAGGTATGCTCACACCTGGCGGAAGACACAAAATGACACAGATCTCAGCGTGACCGTGCGTTGTGACCATGGAGGGGAAGCCACACCGTTCATCTGCGCACACTGCCCACACAGAACTGTATTAAATAACAAAATATCTCTTTAAGAACAGTAGTAACTGTAATAATAAGAAAATTCTCATTAATCAACAGCAAAGCAACTGTAAATTAGCCAGATTTAGCTCAGCAGTCTAATTTTCATCTGTTGTCCCTGGCCAGTTTAAAAATGGCAACCTAAAAAATTTAAAAAAAAATACAATAAAATGACAATACAGTCAAAAGACCAACATAAATAAATGCACAAGTGACAAACAACACATCATCATACAACAAGCAATATGACAAAACAAATCTGCAGGCAGGCAGCAAAAGTCAACAGGCATTCAGCAATCTAATGTGCACATATGTGGTTATCAATAAGCCAGTTCCTCAGCTGACCAGTAAAAGAACGATAAGTATTTACTTCTCTTATCTGTATTGGCAACATATTCCAGTCTTTAGATGCTGTTACAGAGAACGCTGACTGACCAAATGCACTTCTTTGAGTGGGAATGATACAGTCCCCTCTCTGGTAACCTGAGAGCCTGCTCTCTGAACAACAAATGTTTTCAGTGGTGGCGGTAGGGCTGGGACGGTTACCGCATTACCGCAATACCGCGGATACGTGACATGGATTCATTGATTCTAATGACATGGATTGTGTCTGATGACATTGTGTCTTACATGGATTCAAGGTTTTCTAAACAAAACTTATCATCAAAAGATGGAGCAAATCCGACCTTTCGCGAGTTGGGGAGCGCAATGTTCCATACCGTGTATTACGTAGGAAAGGTAAAGACATTTCTCCGTTCTCAGCTGAGGTAGACACATTAACGTTACAGCTGCAGTGTTTACCATTGCACATTAGCCTAGCAGCTAGCAGAGTTACCTTCTGTTTATAGCTTTATTCCGATAAAACGGCACATTGAATTTCAGCCTGCATGCACGTTTCGTAGCCTAAAACAGAGCGGCTTATATCGGTAGAGAAAGCAACAAGTTAGCAGACTGCCGAGTGACAGAGTCGCCCTCTCGGCTCTCTGTCTGCTCAGCTGCTAGACGGGCTGCACTCGGGCTGCAACATGCTGTAAGGTTTAAGCCGATGTTTTTTCGGGGGTAACGCCATTCGCATTACCGGCAGTACTGACAATAGATAAAGCCACCGTGTCTTGAGAAGCTCTAGCTTGTTGTTTTCATGTTCACTTTTAACTCACTTTACAACAACTCTTTTTTTTCCTCTCTCTTTTCCTCACAGCAGCACTCATACGCTGCTCTCCGTTACCGCTCGCTCTCCTTGCGCGACCACACGGGCACTGACGTCACTCACTTAAGGCACCCTGTCATTCTCGCTCTAACTTACGCTATCTCGTAAGTATACCGCGCTACCGCGGGAATTTCTTGCCCCAGCCCTAGGTGGCGGAGCAATGTTGTGTAAAATCTTACAAACTAGACAAAGGTTACCATATTTACTTTGGTTTTCCCAACTTAAAAGTTTATGTCTGTTTAAAATTTGACAGCTGTGATAACTGTTGGGTTTCTGATCATGAACTTTTAGAGTACGTTTATAGTTTCAAATGGTTTCCTTGTGGATTTGTTAGCCTGAGCAAAGCTAGTCAAACAATAAGTAAAATGTGAGATAATCATGGCGTTCATATACATAATAGCAGTTTTAAAGCTGAGTGATTGTCTGACAAATCTCAAGTTTCTCAAATTAAATCTAATGCTTTTGTATACTTTTTTACATGAGATACATGAGACCTGAAGGACAGGTTTGAATCAATCCAGACACCCAGATACTTGTATTTAGACACAACTTGCAAGTTTTGCCCTGATATTAATATATCTGGGTCAGGAGTGCTACATTGTCGCTTTGAAAAGAACATACCAACAGTTTTACTAAAATTTTTATTTAAGACATGATTTGTCAAGCCATCTTATAATGGCTCATTGCACTGGTAAGTTTAGAAGCAGCCTGCTGCTTTGTACAGCTGTGCACATAAATCACTGCATCATTAGCATATAACTGTATTTCTCGTCAGGAAGAACCAAAGTCAGATCATTAACATAAAGGCTGAACAACAGTGGCCCAAGTATAGAACCTTATGGAACACCAGTGTAAGTTTTATAGGGACTAAATTTATGAGTATGAACCTTAAGATATTGTATTTTTTTCCTTTAAATATGATTCCATCCACTTAATAGTATCATTTGAGAAGTTGAAAGAAAGTAATTTGCTAATAAGTATTCTATGATTCACAGTATCGAAAGCCTTTCTCCAGATCAAAAGCCCCAACAGTACCACCTTTATCCGTCATGGATTTAATGTTTTCCAGAAGGTATAGGGTAGCACTTTCTGTGGAGTGTTGAGCTCTAAAACCAAATTGCATTGTATGCAAGGTGAAGTCACTGCTGTTCAAATAAAAGACTATCAGCTCAGACACCCACTTCTCTATCACATTGGGATACAACAGGCAGATTACTAATAGGTCTGTAGTTACAGACAAGCTGGGGATCTCCTGCTTTAAAAGAAATTGGTGACACAATAGCAGTTTTTCATGCTTTCGGAAAAAATCCCTTGAGAGATTGAGAGGTTGATGATATTTGTAATGGGTAGGGCTAAGGAATCCTTTAGAGACTTGAGTATTATAGAATCCATGCCATAGCAGTCTTTGGCTTTGGACATCTTGAGTCTGTTAATTATCCTTACTACCTCATGCTCAGAGATGTTTCTTAGAAATAATTGGGGTTTTGGAAGTTTGGAGTTTACAGTCCACTAGAACTTTTTCATCTAACTCAGTGAAACTTTGTGTAATCTCGTTTACAGAGTCTGTAAAGTATCTGTTAAAGGCTTCAGCCATTTCAAGTGCATCTGTAGTTGCTTTGATGATCCACTATTATGTACACCAACTAGCTTCTTAATATGTTCCCAGATTTGGTTGGTGTTACCTCTGGCCTCATGAATAATAGTGATAAAAAAGTTTGCTTTAGCCTTTCTCAGTTCTCTGGTAACCCTGTTGCATAGAATTGTAAACTTTTGTCTGTCAATTTGCAATTCAGACTTTAGATACTTTTTCGCTCCTTCATCACGTTCAGTATATCTGTATTCAACCAACCACAGTTCTTTTTATTCTTATTACCTGGGAGTATCTTTGTAAACGTTTGGGTTATACCCTGAATTGTGTTATGATAAACATACTACTGTCTTCCTCTACATTCCTCCCAGTTATAAATTATACTATAAGAATCACACTTTGCTGAATTTATCACATTTAATAGCAGAGATTTACTTTGCCGGGGCAGGGCTGCTGGCTGATGTGCATCTGGCATTACAGGTAAACCAGCACTTGTAGGACAGATATCCAGATCGTTGTTGACCGCCATGACCTGCCGACACACATGGCTCCCATTGTCCACCTCAGCCACCGTGCGCCACCGTTGATTCCCATCTGCAGCCGCCGCCATGCACTCCCGACTTTCCTCCTCCGATGCATCCGCCATGCACTCCAGAGTCTCCCCCTGTGATGCAGCCGCCATGCGCTCCAGACTCTCCCCCTCTGGCAGAGCCGCTATCTGCTCTCGACCTCCACCACCCGCCGCCAACCGCACCGCAACCGTGACATACACCGGGCCGGGTGTTGACACAATCACAGAGAAGCTCTCCCCGCTGCCCAGACTACAGAAGCGGGCAGGGACACGGCGCCTCCAATCCACAGGCCCACCGGCAAGGTCTCTGAATTCCTCCACTGGTTGAACTTGTGCAGTTGGCCCAAGGCTGGTTTACACTAGGTCGCATTTCTTTGTTCACAAAGTTTGAATTGGGACCGAGGCACTGATGGACATCACTGGAGAAGAGCAAACAGAGTGTAATGATAAAACGGTTGCTTGCCTGGTATTTGGCTCTGTGTTTCGTCTGATGTTGGCGTGGGTAGATGAATGTAATGAAGGTATCTTTTCCATAGAGCTTAATACATTGATCGCAGTTCAAAGCCATTGATGCAGAGGAGTCGAGCCCGTCATAGATATAAATATCATTCATTAGAAGGGGTGGACCTGTAAGATAAAACTGTAGGCTAAAAACGCAAGGTAATTTGAGAACTCAATTTTTAAATTGTGTGCAGATTAATTAGTGTGTTTGAATGTGGATAACATGTGAAAGTCATTTGTCTTGAAAAAGAAATGATGACTTTAACTACTTTTTAGCAATGCCACAGATATTCACTGTCCCTAGAGGATACATTCTATTGGCTTTGGTGAATTTCAAAATGTTCACTTGATGTATCGGCACGTTTGTACAGATACTCATGGTTCCCAGACAATGTATCCTAATGATTTAGATGATGACCTAGCTTTTCCTTATCTTGAAAACTGTTGGATGGATGAAGATTATTGCTTTGACATGCTAGCATTATCATTGTGACCATATTAACATTCTGATTTCAGCATTTAGCTCAAAGCACCACTGTGCCGAAATATAGCCTAAGTCTTGTTACCAAAGAAATGGTCTCAAAGACAAACTGTCAACAATGAGGCCTGTGGAAAATCCTGAGTATCCAGGACATTGGTTTTGGAAAAGACATTGCTTTTGAGGTTTTTCAAATGCTGTTTTTAAATGCTTTGGGCAACACAAATACAATTCTATTCAGAAAAGATAATGGATCCCGTGCAGAACGCCTAGTTACACACAGGAGTTTTGAAGAATATTGACACCAACCTCTCAGAGTTCTGTAATCTACTTTTTTTGTTGTTGATGTAGGAGTCCTTCTGTGGTCAGCCCTTATGAATACTGTGCAAGAAGCAATCCTACTTTGTTGATACAATTCTACTCACTTCCATTGTAGTAAGGTGGCAGCAGAATTTCCAGATATGGTACCTCAAAACCTGGCTACATAAAATCGAAACTTTCTAAGCAGACCCTTTTAAAAAGCAGAGGCTTTTGGATTTAGATTAGAAGACAAAGATGTTAAGCCTTCTCTTAAGCAAAATTGGAAGTATCCTGGAGGGGAGGCTCCTTTTTATCCAGATTTCCACAATCATAAAACTCTCTACATTTTACATTTTTTAGCAGAAGACATAATCCTACAGTGTGTGTGTGTGTGTGTGTGTGTGTGTGTGTGTGTGTGTGTGTGTGTGTGATACAGCATTCTTTGGTGGTAGATTGTGTGTGTTCCCCACTGACCTAGTCTTGGATGGTTGCCACTGATTGGTTGATTGGCTCACTGGATGGAGGGAAAGGAAGAGCAACAATCTTTGTCGGCCTATTGTCAGCACGCTGGAGCCTCTCACATGCATCTGCACACACACACCCACACACACACACACACACACACACACACACACACACACACACACACACGGTCATTCATATTCCATTTGAATATGTCCACACAGTTGCTCTGATTTCACTGTCAGCTATATGCAGACTCACAAAGTTTACTCTCCCACTTCCTGTACACACAAACCAACACACTGCCTAACTCATATATCCAGAAGCAGAGATTTGCTCTCTTAATAGAGCAGCTAATCGCTCTGAAAGAACCTATTTTGCATGCAAAGTCCAACCTCTCTCTCTTTCTCTCTGTATCTCAAAAAACCACCTTCTTCTGCAAACACTCACACACACCCAAATACACACACACAGTGATTTGATCTTTGCATTTGTCATTAGTTTACATTTTACCCCTGGAACACCAGTGTGTCTTGGCGACATTCAGAGTGCCCTTGTGACAAGCGGAATGATAAGTGAGACAGCAGAGATAAAGTGCTGTGTCTGTCTGTGTGTGTGTGTGTGTGTGTGTGTCATCAACTCTAGGCACATCTGGCCTGTGCTTGCATAATGCTACAGTAGGGCACCTCTTTCTACCCAGTGGCAACAGTTGCTAGGGTTACCAACAGGTCGGCCACCACAGCGATGAGGATAAATGAGCTCAGGGCTCCCATCAGCCCTTGGATCTCACTCACTCTGCCTTTCTCTCTTTCTCCAACGCACACACACATACATGTTCTCCTGCATTCAATCCTGAGAAAGAAAGTACATGTACTCAAGCACATGACTAAGCACTTTGAAATCATATTTCACAGACCATCACACACACACACATAGAGCTGCATACACACCCTGCGGTAACATTCTCACACACACACAAACACTCAGTTGTTTATTTCCATTACCCATCTTTCTACGGTATTTTCAGTGCTCCTCTGCAAAGCACAGGGTTGCTAGTTTGACTCCAGCTTGTCAAATAACGTCTGCAGCATGTCAGTTATGAGCTGCAAGCTCTTGAGTGCGCCACAGATCCGTCATTATAATGATCATCTGCTCTGACATCTCATACATCACATCCCCCGCACTCATTAAATGTACTGTAGTTGCTCCTTTAGTCACACATCACATTTTTGTCCATCTGTCTCACAACAGTGTCGCTGTATCACACTCATGATGTGATGCATGGGTGATTATGTGTTTTGCATATGTTATTTCACCTTCTGTGCGCAGTGTTGCACAGTTGAAAAGTACAAATAAGTGTTGAAGATAATAACCAACTGGACACTATTGTTAATCTACTATTTGTTTACCATTCCTTCACTGCTTCTGTATTTGTGTTGTACACTTTTGGTTTCTTCATTTTACTGTGTTTGGGGTGTACACTGAATATCTTTATTTTTCTGTACTGACCGCTCTCCTGTCGCTTCTGGTCTACAGGACGACGTAGATGTGGAGGATGACATGACTATTAGAGAGGTAAGACAGACAGCCGGTCACACAACCCGTATACACCTTACAACCAATTAGAGTACAGCAGTTAATCAGAGTCCCTCAGCCAATCAGAAAACAGCTCTTTGACAGTTAAACCTTACACTGTAATGTACTAAAATAGCTCTGAAAAAAAGAAACCAGCCCAGTGTTCGTCTGAACTGAAAGTGGTGACATTGAGGGAAACTTGACATGAATTTGTTTGCATTTATGTATTTGTGTGATTATTTATTTATATATTTTCATTGAAAGACAGTATGTCATATACCTTCTTTAGTTAAAGGGTTTAGTTCTTCCATCAGTTTTAGAAGATCATTTTCCCTTCATTGGGAGTACCACTCATCCTGTAAAATAAGTTATAATAGTATAACAATGTCTTCTTTGGTTCTGGAGAAGACAATCCTGATGATGTCATAAAGATCATCAAGGTTGGACTACATTTATAACAGAAAACCTGCGTTACAAACTGTGTGAATTGACTTTCTATAATGTGGGTGTTTACCGGCAGGGAGAGTCTAACAAGGGGCACTATTGAGTTGTATTATGGGAAGTGTAGGATCAAGTGTTTTGATCAAGCTTGATCCATGTTAGGGACTAAAAGTCAGAATATCATGGCCCCTGTTTCTTCAATTTTGACAATTTCTTCAAATCCCATGAAACGACTAAAACCAATCAATTCTAGTCTATCTTACTGTGCTTTCTAACTTCCCTACCTTGTCTGTTGCACTCAACCTCAAATCCATTAGTTTCAACTGAGTACCTTAAACCATTTTCAATTCCTAAAATAGCTGGGTACTGTATCAAATGTTACTCAGACAGGAGTATGTGTTTTGTTGATTCTGTTTTCAGCTGCAGATTAATCCACATTTGGTGCTCTAGTGAGTATTTCTGCAGGCGGTGTACATGGGATTTAGTCAAAATAATCTACAGTGTGTGTTCATGGTAAATTAAGCAACAGGTCAGCCAGGGCAACAGTGTGGCTCATTGATGCATTTTTTATAGTTTTTGGACAACAACTGAGTTCTATGGCACAGGAGAGTAAGATGTATCAGGCTTTGGATTGGTTGACAATCAGAAAAACGTAGAATGTGACCATATTATCCTTCACATTTTCTATCAAATACAGTTGATTCTCTGTATGGTCATCAGTCTTCAAAAACCTGTATTTGTCTAACTCAAATCTTGGCTTGGCAGTTCCTGACATCACACCTTGACAGACCTGACTTTTCAGATTCCTCAATATCCCCAGATGGGCCGATTACCCTGGAGTCTTATATTTTTGGATATGACATCATTCATAATTCATCCATCAACAGCACCTCTCATTTCCTCTCTGTCAGCAGCACATTCCTCACACTGTCTTCTTCCATCCCCTCTTTTTGTCTCTCTGTATCACTCATTGTTCACCTCTCATACACCTGCCATGTCATTGCTTCTCGCTACGTCTCTCTTCCTTGTTCCCCATTCACCTTCCCCACACTCCATCGTTGTAGGCCTCATATGATTTATAGAGTCATTCAGTGCGGGGCACGGTCCACTGATTGTCTATCAGAGGGAGGTGATTTGTCAGGAGGTGGTATGGGATTATTTGGTGCCTTTGCCTTCTGATTAGGGACTGACACCAGGCATAAAGACATCTTCTTTTAACAGCATCTATTGTGCACGCTGTCACTCCAGGTTTTATAGTCAGACAATCAAACAAATATTTGATTTGCCAAAACAACAGGGTGTAACACTGGGCGTCAACCTTTTATTAAAGATTAAAGTCAAGTCAGTGTCATCTACCTCGCGCCATTCCTCAGTGATGTTTATCCCTCATCCCTAAACGCCCTCCTCCTCTGTGTGTTTTGCAGATTACAGAGTGGGAGGAGAAGCAGCTTGATGAGCAGGTCAATTTCAACAACTGCAAGATCGACCCCGCCCCATTCCAGCTGGTGGAGCGCACATCGCTGCATAAGGTCTGATTGTAAATACAGCTGTTGTTTAACCTGTGTGTGTGTGTGTGTGTGTGTGTGTGTGTGTGTGTGTGTGTGTGTCATACTGAAGCTGTCCTCGCTACTAGGTGTGTCTACAAGTGCAGCAGCACGTATTGGTAGATTTAGGAAAGGTATGTTTATTTTTATAGCACCTTTCAACAACAAGGCAATTCAAAGTGCTTTACATAAGATATAAAAGGCATTAAGACAAGATTTTAGAAAAACACATTGAAAATAGTGAAATATAATACAAACTATAAAAGAAAACCCAAATAAAACAGTATAGTAAAAATCCAAGCATTTAATTGATTAGAAGGCAGTGGTTAACAGAAATGTTTGTTTTGTTTTGTTTTTAATATATATATATATATAAGTTTTTCAAACAAAGGAAAAAAACAATTACAAATACATAATGTTTAACACAGATGTCTAATTACTGATTGTCACTAAGTAGACACCTATAGTACAAATAGGATTTAGTGATCATGGCTATGCCATGAAAGATCAAGTCAACAATTAAGGTATATTTTTATACAGTGGTCAAACAGCTAATTAACACACTTAAAAAAGATAAAATGGACTGTGGTAGAGACCATGTTGAAATGCACCACTAACTTCTGGAACCCTAACCCAAATTAAAACAAACTGACAACCTGTTTTAGACCTTGGACATACAGTTTTCAAGAATTTATCACATGTCTGAAGGTAGAGAGACACCATCAAGTTCCTATTACACTAAAAACATTATGCCCAATACAGTAAGTATTGGTGTGATACCATCTTGATCCCCCAACACAAACAGAAGCCCTACTGAGTGAGGAGAGTAAAAGTGCAGTATACAGAAAGGAGCTGTAGCTCTTTAGAGCTTGTGTTGATTTAGTTTTCTTACTGCCGCACCCTGAAAGAGGCTCTGTCTCCAGCACACATAGGCTACATTTCAATGTTGAAACAATCACTTCCTACCAAGCACACACATATAAACACACACACTGACTCTTTCTGGCTTACCAGCAGATGTGGCAGTGCCTAATGACCCCCATTTATAATGCTACCTTTTCTCTTTCTCTCTCTCTCTCTCTCTCTCTCTCCCTCCCTCCCCCCCCCCTCATCCTTTGGGCTCTGTGTGAATACTCTTTAAACATTTAAGAGAGGGATCCTGCACCAATCCATCTCGCTCCCCTCCCTTCACTGCACACTGCCAAAAGCCAATACCACGCACAATCTCCTTCAGCATATTAAACACAGCCCGCCGCCACTGCTGCTGCTGTATGCATTGTGTGTGTGTGTGTGTGTGTGTGTGTGTGTGTGTGTGTGTGTGTGTGTGTGTGTGTGTGTGTGTGTGTGTGTGTGTGTGTGCATGAATTTGTTCTCTCTACATCTTGCCCTGCTCTCTTGATCTGGCTACCGTTTATCTCAAGCTGTTTACTGTTGTTGTTGTTCTGTGTTTGCGTGCAAGCACTTTTGTAACGGACAAATCAGTTTCTTTGATATTTACATCACAATATGTCTCTGCAATTACTGTGGTTTGGGTTTTGGCTCAGGGCTGCTGTTAGTCCATTTGAGATAGTGGCTAAATATAAAGCAACCCACACTATCATTCTGTACATTTTCAAAAAAAGAAGAGAACTCATAACTCACAACTCAGCTATTGCATATATTATTTACAGGATAAATATCACAGTTAAAACAATTTAGCAACAACTTTCTCTCCTTTTATGTCTCTTTTTATCAACAATTTCCCAGACACTCTGGATAATAATGAAAACTCACTGTCAACAGTTGTCTGCATTAAAAGGTAGCTCCAGTAATAAAGTCCACATTGTGTTCTGTGGATTTTCCAGAGTGACCGCAACATTTCTTCAGGAAAGGATATACCCTTATTTGCTTTCTTGCTCAGAGTTAGATGAAAAGATTGCTGATTGCTGAAATGACAATATCACAATATATTTCACTCGTCGATGTCACCTTTTGGATGTTTTAAACACCGGGGTGAAAGGGGTTTGTTGTAATGTTACTCAACTATGCTGAGAGACGGGTGTGGGTGGGGATGGCTGGGGGAATCTCCAGTCTGGCGAGGACGTCCAATGGCCATGTTGTGCAGCAGCAGCAGATCTCCCAACTGCCCTGAATTATCTCCCCTTCACCAGATGCGTTAAAAAAGTTGAACTCGTACGACAGGCAACGGACGGTTCCTATCCAACAATCCGCAACAGACATCGAACTATTGACATTATACCGCTATAGCACATTTAACCGACCTGACATATCAACATCCTGGGCAACTTTTCTCCACGCAGCAGCCTTTCTGTTTATATCTCTATAGCCCTCAGATGAGCGGTCATAGAGAATTGGACATCCGGACACTGATAGTCGTCGTCTGCCATTTTCTTTCTACCTGCTTCCGACGCTTTCAACGGTGTAGTACGACGTCCACTGGGGGCGCATTACGGAGCTGATTTCAAGTGCCAGTGTGAAGGCGGCGTAACGGAGACGTATCCTTACGGAAGGCCGCTGTTCTGACTCGGGTGCCTGGGTCTGATATGGTCTGTTTCCCAACGGTTCATTAAACTGCTGTTAGCATCGTAAGCACCCGCCGCTGAAGTTAAAGGAGAATTCCGGTCGATTTCAACACATAGCTATGTTTGTTGTTTGTTGTCACGTAGTGCTGTCAGTAGCGAGAAAAACGAAAATAATCGGTGTTGGCTACACCAAGTTATGCTACTGCTAGCTTTCGCACCCAAGCAGCTGAAATGGGGCAGGTTTTAAACGTGCTTTTAGCCTTTTAAGATGTTCGAGATGTCATTAGAAGTGCCTTGCCATGTGAACTGATTCCTTCCGAGTGAACACAGTGAATATGGCTGCAGTAGATGTGAAAGAAATGCATAAACGTTGTGCTAATTCATACCTCTGTTTAGTTACGGTGTTGAGACGGCAGTAAGATGAGTGCTTAGGTACCGTCTACAAACTACAACACCGAAAAGAGATACAACAAAAATATCTATTAATTTAATGATTAAATAAGGTAGTGTCTCCAAACTTACCTCAATTATAACTTGTCTCCTGCTAGTTGTACTACAGCACCTACTTTAAAAAAAATAAGCAAATGCCTATTTTAGAAAATATTTTTGTATCGCTTTTCGGTGTTGTAGTTTGTAGACGGTCCCTAAGCACTCATCTTACCACTACTGACAGCACTACGTGACAACAAACAACATAGCTACGTGTTGAAATCAAATTCTCCTTTAAGTGCTGGCCAGGTTTGGATTGCTGTAATTATAGTGTCTGGCTGCTAGCTGGCTGGGGGCTAACGTTAACTATATGTCCGGGGGCTGTTGTTAGCTCTGATCCCGACCGAACATTGTTAGTAGAGACTCAAGTCTGCCATACACATCCCTGCTGTCATTAAAGTGATTATTAATAATCTTAAAAAATAAATAAAAAAACTTGTTTTTCACGCAAAATCATGTCTCAATATATGTATTATTAATAATATTGTGGACATTATTGTAATTGGTATTATCACAGTATCCACCAAACTTTCCTGAAATATTACTATTAGAGTTAAAATACAGAAATTGCTATCAGCATTGTTACCATCAGTATGTTTCAACTCCAGCATAAACTAAAACCAGTATATGCAGGTATTCAACAGTTCAATGGTAGTTTATGTTTTCTGTTTTAAAATAAGCAACACAAACACTCTGATTGTCCCTGTATCACATTTTCCAAAGTGATCGTATCCGATTTAGCTAAATGAATCTATTGTGAATTGACTTGTCAGTGTTGGATAATTGAAATCAGTGGTGCATTTCCCTAACTGAGCATCATTTTCTATTTATAATTAAGTAGGAACCCAGCACAGTGTTGTCTCTGGTTTGTACTGTTTTTAACGTTTCACTGATTGTTCCCAACCACCTCTGCTCTTTTCCTGCAGACCCACACCATTTTCTCCCTGCTGGGCCTCGACCATGCCTTTGTCACCAGCATTGGACGCCTCATCGGGGTGGTTTCCCTTAAAGAGGTAAGAATCTTGTCACAGGTCATTTTGGGGTGTTTGACTTTTTGGTGGATTTGGTGGTTTTACATAATTATTGTGCATATTATATCACTGAAGTCAGTGTTGGTTGGTTTCATACCTCTTGAATCTAAACTCACAATCCATCAATCCATTACGATAACCCTTCGATACCTAGTCTCATCTCATGTAAAAAGTTGTGACTGTCATCATTTACACAGGCAGCATATTCACTGCTTTCATGATTGTAAAATCACTGTCAATATCATCAGTAGTGCTGTCACCGTGCTGTACACACACACACACACACACACACACACATATTTTAGTTAACATTAAGGATTCCTCCTCCCTCTGCGTGTTATGTACTGTGACAGACAAAAGGCTACTTAATATTGCTGTCTCTATCTGTTGTCTCTCTATCTGTTCTCTGCCCCTCTCCCTCTCTGTCTATTTTTCCTACATAAAAAACAACTGAAAACCCCTCGCTTTTTGTGAATTGGCTAGGAAATGGTGAGAGGATTGTTACTAAGTGCAGTGCTGCTTGTCTGTCCCTGACATTTAGGCTTTTTGTTCTGCGTTCCACAAGCAGACAAAAACAGATAAAGCCCAGCCTCTCCCAGTCTGCCTGTCACACAGACACGCTGTTATATCAGAGCCTTGCTGGTCCATGTGGAAGAGAAGAATCACAGGGATGTGTCTGTAATTATAGTCCATTATTTCCATCCTACAGCATGCAGAACTCAGTAATAGATTTGCGAGAGATGGGATGAAAGAGACTGTAGAGAATCACAGCAAACTTTCTCACAGATCCAATATGTTGACTAGAATGAATTGGATCTGGAAACTTCCAAACATAAGAATAAAGTGTCACCATTTCTTTTAGTCTGTAGATCCTATATCCAACATATAAAAAGTAAAAAACAAATAATGCGAGAGGATTCTGTTTTTACTTGTGAGTTTCTATTTGTGTTAACATTTCCCAAAATCAGCCTGCAGTATATACAGTAGCAGCAGCAGGTCTCACCCTATGAGTTGACCTTTTTTGATCTTCTTTCACTTCTGCCATGTGTATGTGGTAAGGGGAGCTGCAGAGTTTAATAAATGTGCAGTAATTTCCTCTTCTTCCTTCTCCTCTGCTTATTCTGTGAAATGTTTCAGCAAACAGCAGCATAGGTCAAAGTCACTCTGACCTCACTTTCCAGTGCACATTACCCTCTGCCCATGATCTTTCTCTCCATTACATTTTGAAAAAGAGGTTCCTGTGCAAAATAGAAAATGGTTTGTGTGACTGTGCATCATATTGTAAAGTACTGATCTTTCACTGTAGAGCAAGGCCAGCACAGTGTCAGGGTTAGCAGTTATATTTCCACTGGGGCCACCCCTGCCAAAACTGTATGCAGCACAGCATAATAAGGCACTGAGAATAAAGTGAAAGTTACTAATGTAACTACGGTTCTATGGTCCCTAATGACTGCCAGAGGCAGTGCTTAAAGGGGTGATAAAATTATTATATAGGGTATTTCACACTGTTCCTTAAGGTCTCCTAATAGGGTATTTAACATTTGGCTGAAAATGTCCCAGTTGCTATTTTATGGGCCCTTATGCATCCCTGTGTTTTGGTCCTATTTGGAACGAGAGCTTTTCTTCCAAATATGGTATGCTCGTGAATATTTAGATGAGTTGCGCGCTGATTGGTTGAGCAAACCACATACACGTACATTGGAGACGAGACAGCAGGTCTCATATTTCAGACAGTGCAATGTGTCGTTACTAAATTCACTTCTGGGACTTTTTTATGCGAGAAATCAACTATATAAAGCTCAAATATTGGCCTTTTTACGAAAATTGATGGCTAATTGCAAATTTGGTAAGATGTGTCGGACTTCATGAGCTCCACACAGTCTGCCGAGACAGCGGCAGCCCGCTTCGCTGCATACCTAGGGCAAAGTCACCGTTTCTGGGTTACTGGACTACCGGGGCTCGGGGCTCCGCGGAGCTGGCCGGCTGAATTTCAGATGTCTCATTAGGAGGAGGCAACACTGTCTGATTTCAATTTAATGCATTTTTGTGAATGTGAGGGGTTTTGTTAGCTTAAGGTGACCAGATTTCTGAGACAAAATCCAGGGACATTTTCGGCTCAGAAGCGTAAATACCTCCAAAAAAGGTAATGTTGTTATCTTTGTAAAACTTAAAACGGGGACACTGCCCCAGGCGCATCACAAGACCTAGAGCTGCACTGGGGCACAAGCCCCCCTAGGGGGGTCTATGGGCATGCTCCCCTGTAAGAACATTTAGTCTATTTTAAAGTTTAAATGCATCAATCTGGTGCGCTTTGAAAAGAAATTCAGAAGTAAGACTTGATCATTCTTATCTATGGATGGAAATACTGTATTTGTGCTGTAGCCTGAACCATTTTGCACTTCAGAATTTTAACCATGCACACACAGGTGGAATAGTGTAGCTACGAAGTAAATGTACGTCAATTGTCCAGCTTGTATTTACATTCATAAAAGTGCTCGTTTTGCCGCTGACAGGCTCAGATTAATATTCTAAGTGTCTGACAACATTATGGAAAGGATTTCTAAGGAGGTCGATCTTTCTGTTCCTTTTTTTCAGATCCTTTTTTTAAAGATAAAAAGTCCGCACAATTGCGTTCGCTAAACCCACCAGACTCCATGTAAATAAACAGTAATTTTAGCATCGTAAAATATGGACATTCTAGAACATATCTGAGCTCTGAGCAGCGCTTGCTCTGGCTTGAGTTTGTGCGTGTAGGGCTGCGAGTCAGCGCGACTAGCCTATATGTTTGGTCAATGTTTTCTTTCTTTCATTCCAATTTCGGATCTGTCAGTCACAGTGAAAACCGAGGACATTTCCGGGGACAGCTCCAGCCGGGGACAGGTCACCGAATCCGGGGACTGTCCCCGGAAACCGGGGACGTCTGGTCACCCTACGTTAGCTGCTAGTGTCTCTTCATTCCTATGGGTAAAGATCGTGGCTAGCTAGCTAGCTACACTTTCGGCATAACTATAGTATATTTACACTTTGAATTTCATCACGGCATGTATATCACAGCTACCCTAAGGTCTTACAAAGCTTAGCTAACACTTTGTCCAATTTCATTTTAATGCATTTAGGCAAGCTAGCTCTCATTGATAAGCGCTCCATCCAGCTCACTCGTGGACAAGAGGTGTTTATTTCGCCGATCGTTTGTTTAAATAACTCAACACACATATCCCTTATAAGATCAACTGGAACCTGTGGTAAGAGATTACGGGCGTAACAAGCTCGCTGACCGCTCTCTCACTCACACACACCGGCCATTAAGCAGGAAGAGGGGAGAGAGAGCAAAACAAACAGCACATATAGTTGATTTATCGCATAAAAAAGTCTCAGAAGTGAATTTAGTAATTAAATAGCAGACGAACAATGTATACAATTTTTGAGCTCTGCGTGACCTAGATTCAGAAGACTAAGTTGACCTCAGGTCAGTGGTGTAGCCTATGTAAATGGGGCGTGACAAAGACTAGAGACTAGAGCCAAATAAGGTAGGAGTTGAGAAGTTGACGTAAACTTTTAGCTTTGTTGAGATTCGCCCGTTTTCAGCAGCATTTTCAAATTGTGAGATTTGCAGAGGAAAGAGGTGTCAATGGGATTTTGAGGTTCTATGTATGTCCTATTTACCCTCCAAACTGTCGTTTTTCAACTATGATGAGGCAAAATCGGTTTTGCATTCTATCACCCCTTTAAAGCACTGAATGTTCCCTTTGCTCATGTGCAGTTTGAGTATGTATACCAACAATGTCACTTGTGACCCCTGGATGACCCTGGAGAGACTATATCTTCCGCTGTCATCAGGGGATCTGTTCCTATGGAATCTTATCGCAGGATCACGATGATTCTGCACTCTGGCAGTCATTCGGGATTCATAGAATCGTAGTTACTTTCGTAACTATTTCATCTCTGCTGACAGCCAGAGGCAGTGCTTAAAGGAACACGCCGACTTATTGGGACTTTAGCTTAACTCGTAAGCCCCAGAGTAAGACAAGTCGATACATACCCTTCTCGTGTCCGTGCGTGTTGTAACGCTGTCTGACGGTTCCACCGGTAGCTTAGCCTAGCACAGAACCTGCAGGTAACTGGTTCCAACTAGCCTACTGCTCCGAATAAGTGACAAAATAATGCCAACATGTTCCTATTTACATGTTGTGATTTGTAGAGTCACAGCGTGTACAAAAAACAACGTAACATGAGACACAGCCATCTTCTAACCGTAAACCGGGAACTATATTCTCAGAAAGGCTTGCTGCAAAGCAAATCACTCCACCCAAGTAGCAGAAGTAGCAGAGCTTCGCCTTTCTGAGAATATAGTTATAGCTCGGAAGGGGAACCCCACATCCTGCACAGAAATGTGGACAATATATGATCGTAAGCTGAAGGGAGGGGGTACAAATGACAGCCTGTACAGCAGAGTGAACAGACATCAATATGGCACCAGCGAATATGATCGCCAACTATACTAGATCTATAGTACCGTAAGCTGAGGGAAGGGGGCGTACAACAGCAAAGGGTAGTGTTGGCAAGAAAAGAACAGCTAGTCAGCCTGCTGCCAACTAAACTATGGCTCAGCACTGTGAGCTCAGGGAAGAGGGCACGTACACCATTTAACCCAACAGAGGTTGCGCAAATGGGACGCTGTGAAAACGAAAATAAGTAGTGACAACTAACGAGCGGGGGGCACAGACGCCGCCTTCACCGTCAATGGTTGCTAAACCACTGGAAAAAGATAGCTTCGGCGAAAACGCAGCCATGAAGTTAATATACAGAAATGAAAAAACACCTTAATACCGAGAGCGGGTGGCGCAGATTCCGCCTTCACCATCAGGGGTTGCACACCACTGTAAAAAGTTAACTTTGACGAAAACACAGCCACTAACTAAAGAAAAAACACAACTTAATACTGAGAGTAGGAAACGAAAACACTACTACACCACTGAGGGTTGCAAACTGCTATACAAAGTTAGCTTCAGCGAAACAGAGCCATTGATGCAAAAGAAATGCAAATGAAAGAAAAAACAACTCAATAGTGAGAGGGAAACGCAGACACTGCCTTCACGTCAAGGGTTTTAAACGCTGTAACAAGTTAGCTTTGGCTGACACTAACAATGTAAATCACATACCTTTCACCCAGAAAGTAAACACCCTACGGGTAAGCTGTCGCAGCTCTTGGAGGACGAACAAATTGTTGCTGCTCTGACCAACAGGGTCACAAGGACTCCAGTGACGGCAATGTACAAAACGTTTAAGTTCAAGGCATTAGCCAATGTTAAGTAAATGCAACTGCACGCAAGAAGAAAAAAGGAACAGATCCCCTTATGACATCAGACGATATAGTCTCTCCCGGGTCATCCAGGGGTCACAAGTGACATTGTTGGTATATATACTCAAACTGCGCATGCACAAAGGGAATATACAGTGCTTTAAGGACCTCCTCTGGCGGTCAGCAGGGATGAAATAGAACCATGTACCAGATAACATTGGCAGTTGTACATATAGTGCATAGACTTGAACTATTTTTGCCTTCCTCAGTAACTGTCTTGTCTTTCTCCATCCAGCTTCGCAAGGCCATTGAGGGCTCTGTGACAGTGAAGGGTGCAAAGGTGCGTCCTCCTCTGGCCAGCTTCCGGGACAGCGGTACTAGCAGCAGTGAGAATGAAGCCACCGAGCTCCACAAGCTGTGGGATCGCCACAAGAGCATGCCGCTGCCCCGCGAGCACACCCCCTCCGAATCCGACGAGAAATCCCAGTGAGGGAAAGTAGAGGAGGAGGAGGAAGACGAAGAGCAGGTAGAGGAGGAGGAGGCATTGAGATCTTTAATCTCACAAAGCCACAAAAATGCAAAAATCCTCAGGGCTTAGGATCAATATTTAATTATGGAAAGAGTCTTACTGCTAGCCTCTTCATAACTCCTCATTTCTCTCCTCATCTACTCCTCTTTCTCTCCACCATCCACTTTGCTTCATGGACTCACCAGTGCTCACTCCAGGAGTCATGCACTGACCAAGCCAGACACTCCACGGGAGAGAGGAAATCAACTCAACCTGTGCCAATCTCTCCATTTACCTTCGGGAACCCACAGCAGAGTGAATGTGGATAGGGGTTGGGGGACTCATGTTGGTTGATTCCAACAAGGTACTGGGAATAAGTTGAGATCTTTAAAAAGGGATTTTTTTTTAGCAGACTTTGTTTAGCTTGTGAATCTTTAGAGTTGAGTTCAAAGTTTTGACCTGCAAAAGTTTTCTTTTGAAGTCTTCCACTTGGAGTAGAGAAATTCAGCAATGATGACAAGGAAGAATAATGTGTGTGTGTGTGTGTGTGTGTGTACTGTACTTTAAGTGTGAGTGTATGAAATAAGAAGATATGAGTGCATGAAGAGGGAGGTAGCAAACGACTATTTCTTATAGAATTTTTTTATTGCCTTTAGAACACATTTATTCTTTGTTTTCCAGCTTGATTAATATACTTTCTGACTGATCAGGTGGTCTGGGTTTAACTGGAATTTGCCATGGAACTATTTTTTTGTAAATTACTCTACAGTTTGTCCCATTGACAAGCACTGGACTAAGGGGAATGGTGTTTTAGTCTGCTGTTTCTTCTTGTTTCCATTTTACCTCTTTTCCTTTTTCTTCTCATCTCTTCACTGTGAGTCTTAATGGTCAGGTTGAGAGTACAGTCTATGCAAGCAGACATGCCTGTTGGGAGTGGCGGAAGCACCTGTTGCCCATTTCATAATGTACACCTTTCATACTGTAGCTACGGCCTTACATTACAAAGACACATAGAAACGCACAAAAAAGATTGCGGCGATGCACTCCGAGAGACGTGGTTTTCTGTTTATCTAAATATAGCTCTTAATAACCGTTCCAGAGAAGGTTGGGGCGGATGGAGAGGGCAGGAAGCGAGGGAGGGAGGAAGAACAGGGAGCAAATGGATGGCTGAAAGAATGAAGACATCATTACCTAACCAGCTGCTCTGGGCCCTCTCATCAATCTGCCTTTGATCGCCGTTGTTAGCTAACCTCAATTACTATCGGAGACACAGATGCCCACCCCCCACCAGCTATATGATGTAATGGTACAGGGCTCAGACAGACACTGCTCTCAACATATACAGCAGCAGATGGCAATATGTGAGCAGAATCAGCTTGATTAATGCAGAAAAATAGCTTAAGTGAAGTGAAGCATGATCCAGTGAGGATTAAATCACTAAGGGAAATCCATAACTGACCAATAGTGAGTGGTTTAACCATTTAAAATGTATCTCGTTTACTACTATAAGTCCAAATCGTGACAAAATTATCGCTCCAGCTACTAGCCCAACGTAGTTGACTGATTGAATCTGGAACTCGAGCCATGAATGATTAATGGCAGCATGGTTTCTGATTCAGCAAGCAGTCTGACATGACAGATAATGTATAAGTACAGTGTATTTAATAATTCATGTCTGCCATAATGCTTGAGGCTTGTCAGTGCACTCTCTGCTCCTTGACAGAAAAACATTGATTTGCTTGCATCCACCCCTTCATCTTTTCCACTACTGACCCCAGATACATCCTTTAAGAAACACTCCTTTTGTTTAGTTTTATCTTTAATGTATTTTTTTGGACAAGGCAAGGATATCCACTACTACCTACAGAATCTGCTCTACTGTTTGGATGTCTCATACCCAACTTCATTGTGGTTTTTAGCATTTGACGTATTAGATGGATTTTATTTTTGGTGGTGTCTTGTCTTGCTGCGCGCCACTGAGTAAAGTAAAATACACAGTAAAACAGCACGGCTTGGCATGACAGAGCGCATGTGATATTTGTTTTAGAACTCAAATGTACCAAAAACAAAAGCTTGATGGAAATGAATATGGGACTAGTGAATTATGTTGTGTCTTGGTATGTTTGCCATCTTGTGCCTGTATGTTATGTGTCTTTACAGTATCTTATTTTATACGTATTGAGTCAGATTATTTCACTTTGATAGGCATGTTCCATTCACCCATTGAGCTTTATTTATCGCTGATTTTGAATTGGGGATGATCTCTTTGCAAACTTATATTTACAGATTAATATATTTAACATCATTCCTGTAATTTAAAATCTTTAATAAAAATGTAATGTCTTAACCAATCTTAAATCTTTGACTAATCTCTATTTGAAAGAGATTTGGGGGGGCTTGTTTTATATTGTTTTATTCTCAATTTTGACTGATTTTTTCACAAAGAGATTGATTTTAATGCTGTCCTTTATGGGTTTCTTATCTGTTGACATGCTGTCTGTAACATTTCTACTAAGACATGTATTTTTAAAGTGCAAATAACACTAAAGGGGTGAAGGCTTGCAATGGCTGCCGGATAGCGAAAAAAATGTTATTGTGAAGCCAAGGGAAGTTACTGTTGAAGGGACCTGCATGTGGTCTGTTGGTGACATGTTCATTCCACAAGTGCCTGCATCGACTCCTCTTCTTTATCAACAGGAATGAGCAATCCACTAATGTTTGGGTCTGGTTTTCTATTCATACACAGGTAGACAAGGCACTTTTCACACACAAATATGTAAGCGGGGTGGATGATGTGTCGGCGGGGTGTTCAAATGTCACCATGGCAACCTGTCGTTGTCGTCAGTGCCCCCCCACATCTGTTACCCCTGAGACTGACAGAGATCCACTAGTCTGATTTGGTTCCGTTCATTTATTTGCGCTTTTCATCGATTTTCATTATTCTGCCTTCTGCCAGAGCCTTCCCCACTGCAAATATTTCAAAATCTTTCATCTCATTTGCTACCGGACACATATAGACCCAGGTAGATGCATATTTATTAGTCTGTATTAATCAAAGTAGAAGTTGTAAAAAAAAAATGTTTTTCATTCTTTTTATGGATGATCTTGTAGGTAATCAATTTGTGCAATAACTGTTGTTCTTCTCATTTTGTAATCCAGTTTTAATTGATGACATGAAAGCAAGATAACCTTATTTTTGTAAAGAAACCTGAAAAGTGTAAAAAGATGTATGTATATGAGGAGAATTGATGCTCACACAGGAGCTTGTGAGTGATGAAGTGATATTTGAATGATGGTTTAAGGGGGAAAGTTTCCCAAAAGCCTAAATAAAAAATGTCAGAATCTCACTAGAATCAGCATTAAGATATTTAAGGACAGCCTTTGTTCAAGAAGAGAAGTGGCTTAGACTCTTTATTTTGGCTTTTGGAAGCCTTCCCCATCTCGTCTTAAAAGGCTCTGTGGTGAATCTGCTGCATGAACTGTAGCTGCCCCCCCCCCCCACCACCATGTTGAGGGTTATCTTTTATGCACTCCATGGGCTTAGGGAATGTACATTGTACTAGAGGTCCTCCACTACAGTAAACCCCAAGGGCCAAACCAGACGGAGCTGAACAAAATCCAGAGCTATTTTTCACACCGAAAAATGAAACATTGTTTTGTATATCAGGGATGAATAAATGAGATTTTAACAATTATTTTGTTGAAGATTTTTTTCTGTTTTATATCTCCTGATATTCTGCAGCTGCCTGTCCTCTTTTTCCATTCAGTAACAGCTGGAAAGCACCTGGAGTGTTGTTTTTGTGTTCCGATGATCATCCCAGTGGGGAAGCAAACACTGTAATGCCACAATAATGTTCAAATTAGTTATTTTTGTCCCAAATCTTTTTAGAGCCAAGGGATTTAAAGGCTGTATACAATATGTGTTCCTGACCATGCATTTTGATCAGATGAGCATATTCATACCCTATAATCCAATCTGCCCAAATCTACCTCAGTGAACAAACCATTTAATGAGGTGTATTTCTTGCTATTGGAGACTGATTTCCAGTTTAAGCTTATTTCATTGCACTAGTAAAGGCCTTTTATTTAGGAAAATACACATAAATACAGACACAAATAAATTAACTTTAAACAAGTACTGACCAACAGATTAACAAACGTAAAGGCAAAAATACAACAAGATTATGAGTCTATACTAGTATAGCCATACTAGCGTCTTAAGCATAGTGGTATTTTGAGCTAAATACTGATGTCTTTCCAGCTCCCTACAACAAGAAGTAACTTTACAGCTACACTAACACTCACATATCTCAATGGAAATAAGCTGAAAACAATGTGCACCGCAACCAATTCTATGAAGTGTTTGACCGATGGCAGGTAACAGTTAGGTTTATTTAAGAATGAATTAAAAATGTCACTTGTGGGAATGCACCAAATTTGTATCCCACTCAGGGTCTGGACCCTCATTGAACATGTCGAAGGCTTCTCCAAATACAACCAAGATATGCAACCTTCATGCCCTTATTTAGAGAACTCAACCAGTGTAGACTTTATGGCCCTTCTGCTGCATTCACATTATATGGGATAGAAGGTAGAGATTTGAAATATTCCCATGTTTACAGCATTTATGTCATCAGACAATTCAAGACAATTGAATGATATAAGCATTGGTTGGGTAAGAGTTAAAAATTGTTTGCATTGATCACATATAGCAGTATTATATCTGTTCTATTTTGTATAGGCTTCGCCCTCTAAAGGCAGTGACATACCAACTCGACAATCGGCCGTCGGACAGTCAGTGACTCAAGTCTGTTTTTGCAGGCCCTGCAGCTCTGTCAGGGCGTTTGGTAGTCTATTAACCCAAAAAACGGTGACTTTGCACGGGTATGGAGTGCCGTGGGCTGCCAGCCGTGACGGAGCTCCATCTACCTCACAGCAGGCCGGAATCTGTGAAGGAAGGCAGGCCGGCTGCGAGGCAGCAACACAGGCAGCACCGGCTGCTGAACTTCGACACACAGTCAGACAAAATTTGCAATTAGACATCAATTTTCGTAAAACGGCCCATATTTGACCTCTACACAGTTGATTTCTCGCATAAAAAAGTCTCAGAAGTGAATTTAGTGGTAAAATAGCAGATTAACAATGTATACAATTTCTGAGATCTACGCGACCTATTCAGAAGACTAAGCTGACCTCATATCAGTGGTGTAGCCTATGTAAATGTTTGGGTGTGACAAAGATAGAGACTAGAGCCAAATGAGGAGGAGCCGACGAGTTGACGTCAACCAGGCGGCTCGTTGAGATTTGCCCGTTTTCAGAGGCAGTTTCAAATTGTGAGATTTGCAGAGGAAAGAGGTGTCAATGGGATTTTGAGGTTCTATGTATGTCCTAGTTACCCACTAAACTGTCATTATTCAACTATGACAAGGTAAAATCAGTTTTGCATTCAATCACCCCTTTAAACTTGAACTTAAACTGACCTTTATCGATCTGAAATGAAGACAGATTCAGCAACTGCATGGCCTATTTCTCCAGAATTCCAGCCAATTTTTTTACATTAATCTTGATCGCTATAGCTACGCGAGTACTTTCGATAGAAAAAACCCCGACCCGAATCAGTGCAGGCAACACGGAGTAGCTGCAGCTACGTACTACAAGCGTCCCCTGAGCTAAAACGGCAGTTGTCGGGGCAAGTTTTAGAGTGCCTTTGTGCCTCTTAACAGACACAAAATGCAATTAATATGTCTGTGCCACATGAACCGGGCCCTTACGTGTCAACAAGATGTGTTTTCAACTCAGACATGTTTAAATTCACCTACCCTGGTCCCTGCCTCGATCCTGTCGGTAGCTAGCTTGCCCTGCTAGCTGATAGCCGTTAGCCGTTAGCTGCCGTCCGGTGAGTGTATTCAGACAGGCTTCTGTGATAATCATCCCATTAACAATCCAAGGAGCGGCGGTGGTGTGGCTATGTCCTCCTGAGGACAGGTCATGTCACATCTTGAAGTGTATTCCCCCGTATAAAAAACAGTAGTGCGGTAGTAGCTGTTAGCTGCTAGCTGCCCTCCGGTGAGTGTGTACAGCCAGATAGCTGTTAGCCGTTAGCTGCTAGCTGCCGTCCGGTGAGTGTATTCAGCCAGGCTTCTGTGATAATAATTCCAATAACAATCCATGGAGCGCAGTGTTGCCAACTTAGCGACCATTGTTAGCTTTATAAGACCATGACTGCTAAGCGGGCTGTAGGTAGTGGAGGCTGTAGGCTGTAGGTAGTGGAGGGGATGCGGAAACACACCTCTTGGAGACCGTCGCCTTGGCCACAACGGTGGCACCAAGATGTCGGCTCGAGGAGACGGCGCCCCGCGGGCTGCGGCTGCGCCTCTCCAAGCCCTGGCTCCAGCTCCACCTACCAACGGCGCGGCCATGAGGCCTGTTGAGCAGCACCCACCTGGCCCAATCCACTCGCCGATTCACAAATGACTGCGGAAGTGACAGTGACGGGGCCGGGAACGCGTGCCTCACGCCAGCTAGAGTTGGAAACATAACAGCGCTTTAAAGGCCACACACTTTTCCCCTAAAGAGCAGTTTTTCCCTCTCAGTCAGTCTGCCTTTGTACCTTCTGAGCATCTTGCGGCCACTGAGACACACGTTCCCCTCACACACTCAGACAGGCTTTCCGCCATGCCCACGTGCAGTAGGCGAAGCCCAGTCACACTGTTTCAGAATTAACGAGTGAAAACACCCATTCAGAGTGCGTGTTGATAGCCTACTCAGTTATTCTCCACCTCCCAGCTGATTACGCCGATTGGTGAGAGTGCTGAGTGAACGGCTTGTGAGAAACGAACCACTGCTTCACACAGAGGCGGGAGGGCACCATACTCACTGCTAAGTAAACAAGACAACACACAGACATGCGTGTGCCCGCTCTCGAGGCACTGTGCTATGTGGAGAGGCATGTTACCCATGATAAACACATGTATGTTGAAGCTAATAGTAAACGGCTATACGCTCCAATTCGCTAGCCTTCCCCCGGTTCTTACCAGCGTGGTAAAACTATCATGCTATCTCGAGTCCAGATAACGGCTCTGACGTCAGAGCTGGCAGAGCTGTGGGAAAAATAACAGCGGGAGCAAGCGCCCACTCAGAATGTGCGGCGCTAAACAGTCACTCCTTCACCCCACGGCTGTCTGAGCGGTATGCGGAGAGCTCTGACTCGATAACTGCCCCCTGCCATGCATCCCCAACGCTCTCTGGGGATGCACACGGATGTGCGCGTGCACGCTCTCGGAGCGCAGCGCAGCATGGGAAAGCCTGTTACCCACGAATGCATGGATGTCAAAGCTAATCACAAAAGGCTATGCGCTCCAGTTTGCCAGCCCCCCACCTCGTTTTGTCGGCGTGTTGAAAACAACTGTGTCATCTCTGGTGGCGATAGATGCTCTGACGTCAGAGCTGGCGGAGCTGCTGGCACCCATTTATTTCCCACACCGGAAAAGACAGGCGGGTTCAGACCGATTTTGGACCTGTCTCAATTCAACCGGTGCATTATGAAGTGCCCATTCCACATGCTGACTATCAGATAAGTGCTGGAATGTGTGCGCCCCCGCGAGTGTTTTCACCTCCGTGGATTGAGAGATGCATATTTCCACATATCCATCATCCCCACACACTGGAAAGTTCTGTGCTTCTCCGTCCAGGGAGCTCAATACCAGTAGCCTACAATCGGCTGCCATTCGGCTACTCTGGTGGACATAAACTCAGCCACTATGAGAGCCAAACTGTCAGCACCAAGGCTGGATGCACTAAGCTCTCTGCTATCATGCATCACACCTCACAGTCGGACCTGGCCTAGGCTAGGCTAATGGAAAAAAACCCGGACCGGAGTGATGTCAGACATAACAGTGTACACAGGCGCTTCTCTCATCGGCTGGTGTGGCATGTGCGAATCACAGTTATTGGTGGGGAGGTGGCCAGTTTTTCCAACTCCCCAAATAAATTACCTGGAGCTGTCCATGGTGCTGAAAGTGTTGGAACACTTTGCACGGATGGTGATGGGCAGACATGTAGTGGTAAGAACAGACAATACGATGGCAGCAGCATACACAAACCGCCAGGGCGGTGTACGCTCAGCTCAGTTATTGGAGATAGCCAGCTGTTCGGTCAATACAGCGCTCCCAAGGTGCGGCTCTTTTAAGGCAGCGGATGTCTCACTGGCTGTGTGAAGCTATCACCCAAGCCTATAGCACGGAGGGAGTGGAACCCCCTCAGGGCATCTGGGCACACTATACGAGAGCGCTATCAGCGTCCGCGGCCCTCCTCAGTGGCATGACGTGGCTAACATCTGCGCAGCGGCCTCCTGGGCATCCCCGTGCCCATTCATCCGTTTTTATCTGCATGATGTGTCCAAGTCCTCCATGTCTCCCTCACTCCTATCCACACTTGACGGCAAATGATGCGCTGTTGGATGTGGTTTGCTGCTGTCTCCATCCCTCCTGCACTTGGCTGTGAGGAATGTGGGGTTTTTGCAGTTATTAATTGTGATATAATTTTTTTATTATATATATATTATATATTATATTATAAAGCACTTTCACAATCATGACATGGGCCTTACCATCAAATCATGACATCCAATTCATAATCATGTCAGGTTTGTTATCAAAATAATATATTGTTTGATACATTAAAACTTGGTCAGTGCGAATAGAAGAGGAATTAGTTTATGTTCTGCTTGTGGACCTTATGTCGCAGAGGGCATTGACTACAACAGCTTTGCCCTTAACTCAATAGCAATAGCTCTTAGAAAGCGAAGCCTATACGAAATAGAACGATAGTTACGTATTGTAACTCCAGATTCTATGAGTATAGGCATAGCCCTCTAAGATCCAGGCCACCTGCTTCACTAAAATTGGCTGAAGAAAAATGCTGATGTTGGGAGCAGATCTCTGGTCACACAGCTGTAATATAGAGTAACTGCGGACATAAAAGAGGCCCGTGCTGGGCCCTTGGGCGCAAAAAAAATCTTCACGACTGTGCATGCACGAGGGATAAACCCAATAGAAACTCTTAGAAGGCTATGCCTATACTCATAGAATCTGGAGTTACAATATGTAACTATCGATTTGTGACATTCTTTGGCTGACATAAGGCATACAGTAGGCACTTCCATAAAAATCAGTTTCACATTTGTAATTTATAACATGTTTGCTTGAGCAGTATTTACATGTCAGAAACTAGTAATTATGGTAACTCCAACAACAGCACCCCATAATCTATTGAAGACTGGTGAGTTTAATGGTGCAGTCATACACTCAGTTGATCCTTATTGAGTCGTAAAGTCAGGAAAGTTAGGAAATATTACATGAAAATGTTCATCAGAGCATCCATCCAAGGCCTTGGGACAAAAACAATACTTCCAAGTGTTTTCTACCATCCCTACAAGAATGTGTTTGGGTGGGGCAGGGGAACTAGCTCTGCTCAGCCATGATGTCCTTCTCTTAAAATACCTCATTGTGCAATTTTGGTCCTCCAGCATGTGAACCTTAATTTCTGACACAGCAGCTAAAGTTTTGTAACCATGAACCACTCCCAAAATATTAAAGTAAGTCAAGTGCAGCACTTCAATGCCAGTAATAAACTCTAAACTCAACTAAAATTGTGTTCCTAGTTGTGCTTTCCCATGGGGAGTGTTAAGTGCTCCAGTAATGATCTGCACACTTTTTTCAGTCTCATTTTGTGACTATGTGTTTGTTTCTTTGTCAGTGTTTTTCTGTCCCCTCCATCTGGTGCTTCCTCATTCGCCACACACACACACACACACACACACACACACACACACACACACACACACACACACACACACACACCTTCATCATCTGTTGTTTTGCTGTTTTTGAATGAAAGGGAAGCATCTGGACTGTAATGGGTGAAGAGTGCGTAATGAACTAAACAAGTTCATATTCGTTAAGTAGGCTGCAGCTCCGTCCCGCGGGGTGTGTGTGTGTGTGTGTGTGTGTGTGTGTGTGTGTGTTGTAGAAATATAGTTTTTACATTCTGTTGTAATTTGTACCTATATAATCTAGAATCCACTCTAATCAAATTGCTAGTTAATTGCAGTAGTGATGTGACACCAACACCTTCCTGTTACAAAACTGGGTTATGAACATGTGTGTCTCAAGTGTGAGTGACTGTATGCCTATCTTAGTGTGTGCAAGTTTTCAAGACAGACAAAACACTGCTGCAGTAGCTCATTTGTATTGCAAATGAGGTTAGAAACACTTGAGTGGCGTTGGGCCCTGTTGAGCAGGGTGCCATCTGTCTGTGCTGACGTGGCCCTAGTTCTGATGAATAACAAATAAAGGTGTCACTTAAAAAAAGTCTTCCTGCCACCCAGTAACTGCTACAGTGTAGGAAGTGCTTGTCGCACTTGGAGACTGATTGATGTAATCGCTAGTAAGAGGTGCAGACAGGCATCTGGAGACAACTGCACTGTGTGTATGTGTCTTCATCAATGCCACAGCTCGTAAAAAAGGAAAGAAAAACTTCAGAAAAGTATGTAAAGTACATTTTTGCTGTCTGTCAGTCCCCAGTTTTACGCGTAAATGTAATAATCAGTTAGGTGTTATGGCTTTGCTTTTAAAACTCAATTTGATTTTGCACTAGCAAACTGAGGGAAAACTCAACTCCTGGTTGCCTTGGAAGTAGGAAATAACGAGTATAACAAGTGCACTAGCTTTAAAAGTGAGTTTCTTTAAGTGCTGTGGATAGAGACTTAAAAGTAATAACCAACTTTATTTATGGTAAGTATTAAAAGTGTACATTTAGAACAGATAAAAAAATGATATATAATTTGCGATTAAATATTTTAGCCAATTGACAGCCCTAATTTCTATATTTTACAGTGGATCGAATTAAATTTTAAAAAGGGGTTGTTTGTAGTGACAAACACACGAAGAATAGGCTAACCACCAACAGCTCCTATTTAGCTTCTTCTTAATCACTGTTTTTATTGGCCTGTAACTTTTTCTCCAGTTGCTGTTTTCAGTGGAAAAACCTTATATTAATGTATGCTACCTGTCTTGGATCAAACAGCAGACAGACAAAGTTAGCGACTAGCAGGTGAACAGAGCATTTAGCAACTAAAGAGACAGATAAATAATATTAATAACAAAAAAATGCATTTCCTGCAGAAAATGTTTGGAAATGCTGAAAAGCTAAATTGCTAAAGCTAAACTGGATTGCTGGCATAATTGCATAAGAAGAAGGTGAAGTAAAAAAAGTCAAAAAGTGATAAAAAGGTCATAGCACCTAAGCCAAGTGAATGTAATTAAAAGACTTTTCTCAGCATTACCAAAAAAAAAGTTGCTAAAAAGAAAAATAGTATAGTGTGTCATAAAAAGTCATAGTATAGTATGTCGGAAAAAGTCATAAAAAAGTCATAGTATAGTATGTCAAAAAAAGTTAAAAAGTCAGTGCCACAAACAAAAGAAAAGACAAACTGTGTGTGAACTTTGTTTGATGAACGTGACGTTTGTTGTTGATCATCCTTTAGATAGTTAGGACTTTGGGAGACGTGGGTTCGATCCCTGCCTCAGGTATGCCACACAGGAGTGTTTGTGATGAATGAATATGTACATTTGCTATAATGTGTCTGTCATTTCACATCAATTTCAATTTGGGAATATCCAACTTTGACCAGCATTTAAAAACATACTTGTTTATGCGTTTATTCATATAATTTAGTTTTTATATATTTTAAAGGATATTTTATGATTTTCATAAAACGAGTATTTCCAAAGAAGTCAAAGTATACTATTTTGAAAGAAGTAAAAAATGTATGGTATAGTATGTCCAAAAAAGTCATAGTATAGTATGTCCAAAAAAGTAATAGTGTAGTTGTTATTAATGTTAAAAAGACACAGAATAGTATATCGGAAAAAAAAGTAATAGTATAGTATGTCGTTAAAAGTCATAAAAATGTCATAGTATAGTTTGTCGAAAAAGTATGTAAAAAACGTGATAAAAAGTCATAATATAGTACAACGAAAATGTGATAAAAGTCATAATATAGAATTATATTATTAATTAATATAGAAATTATAAAAAAGTCAAAGTAGTAGGGGTGTGCAAAAAATCGATTCACATTCGTATCGCGAGTCAAGCACTACCAATTCAAAGTCGATTCCATCCTCATTGAAGGCGAGAGTTTGGGCACATTTCAGCTTTTATAACCTTGAGGGGAAGACGGAACTTGACAGGAATTATGCTATATGTAGGCTTTGCAAAGTGAAAGTTAAGTATTTTGGAAACACCACAAACTTGAGAACTCACATGGTACGCCATCACCCAGATATTAACATTAAAGACGTGGACGAACAACAACCTAAAGTACCTAACATGCCAGTCAACCAACGCACTCTCTTTCAATGCTCTAAACTCCCACCGAACTCTGAACGAAAAGCTCTTTTTATTTAATAGTTTTATTTTATACTTGAATTAAATGTATTTGAAAGCTGGCCAAAGGATTGGCACTTTGCAGTTTTTAGTTGCAAAAGTTTTTATTTTTATAATATCAAACTACATTTAATTTGTTGTGTTTCTTTACTTTTAAATTGTATGTCTACTGCAATCACATCGGAAAAATAACTACATTTACATACTGTCAATCGTTTTTTGAATCGAGAAACGTTTTTGAATCAAAAATCAATTTTGAATCGAATCTTGAGCCTAAAAATCAATATCTAATTGAATCGTGACATTTTCTGAATCGTGCACCCCTACAAAGTATAGTACGTCAGAAAAAGTCAGAAAAAGTCATAGTATAATATGTCGAAAAAAAGTTTGTAGTGTAGTATGTTAAAAGTCATAAGAATTTCAGTATATTTTGTCGAAAAAGTCATAGAATAGCATGTCAAAAATGGTCATAGTATAGCATGTCGAAAACGTGATAAAAAGTCATAGTATAGTATGACGAAAAAGTGATAAAAGTCATGATATAGTATGACGAAAAAAGTGATAAAAAAACCCCAAAAAAAACAAAGTATACTACATTGAAAAAGTCATAGTATATAGTATGTTGAAAAGAGTCATAATATAGTATGTATATATGAAAAAAGTCATAAAAAGTCATAGTATAGTGTGTCTAGTAGGCGATCAAATATTGTACGAAAGAATAGGATAACAATACTGTGAATGCTGCTGAATCAGCATTCACACAATAATAATAATAATAATAATAACTGAAGAATGCAATTTCTGAACAAATTGCGGTGTGAATGCTGTATGTTAAAAGGCTAACACCACTGGATTGCTGGGTTGAATTGTGTAAGAAGAGCAGTGAGAATAGTTGAAAAAGTGGGAACGGGTTTAGTTAGGATGAATGTCTTTGAACAGTTGAATAATACTCAGAATGTTTGAAAGATGTGGCGTATTTTAATTGTTTTTAGTTGAAAAAGTGGGAATGGTTTTAATTAGGATGAATGTAATTGAAACGGATAATAAGAATAATGTCTTAAAGATGTGGAATATTTTTTTTTGGAAAAGGCTAACGCTACACTGGATTGCTGCGTTAAATGTGTAAAAAGAAGGTGAAGTAGTGTGAATAGTTGAAAAAGTGGGAATGCATTAAATTAGTATGAATGTCATTGAATAGTTTAATAACACCAATAATGTTTGAAAGATGTGGAATATAATTATATAATATTTGTAGTTCATTTTAAGATGATAGTAAACGGGATTGCTGGCTTCAATTTGGATGAAGAAGCAGCTAAAGGAGACTAAATGAGTCTGAAAAGTGGGAAATGTGTCAGATTAGGGAATCTCAATCGACTGACACACACACACACACACACACACACACACACACACACACACACACAACACCTACAACAACAACAACAACAACAACAACAACCGTCACAATAAAAAAGCTTCTCATACACTTTTTATTGTTAAAAAAAACCCCACATATTTATTGCATGTCTGAGAAAAAACAAATTCCTCATACAATTTAGTTTGACGCTACAGACAAAGTTGGCGGCTTGCTGTAATTGTACAATGTTAAATGTATAGTACAAATTTAGAAGATACATTAAAAAAAAGTAGATTATAGTTAAACATGCAGTTTCGGAGGGTTTCATGGTCTGTGTGCAGTATGTCATAGTAAAAAAATGAAAGCCACTCAAACATATCTGACTTTGGCAATCCCCGGTAGTAATTAATAAATAAAAAGATACTGTGGCAGACAGAAACCCCCACCCCATTGATGAAAGGAAAGATTTGACTTGATTGTGGTGCCGGACAAAAGGTCCAGGGATCACCAATTTCAATGATATAAATAATCATTATTTAAGTCATTAATGTTAATATTAAATGTCATGGCAAATCCCAGCAGTTGCTGCGATATGTTCCAATGGACCAAAGTGTGCTGAACAGAAAAATAACTTGGTATTCACAGACATTTAAATTATAATGGCTTTATCGGCTTGATAGGTGAGTTTACCTCACAACACTGTCATAAAATAATATTTAAAAAAATAGCTGAGATGCTGTGAGAAGATGAAGCCACATTACAGTAAGTCAAAGGTGAGCTTCACTGCAGTAGGTGGGGACACCCAGGGGCTCCAGCCCACCCAGGGTCGTGGTCCGGCGGACACTCACCACCAGGGTACCATCAGGGTTAAGGGTCCCACTGACCGACAATGGGTCCATATCCTCCGGAAACAGGGACTTATGGGTGAATGTGTCACTGATGCTTCCATCATCTAGTACCTGAAGGACAGAGACAGAACAGAAGGTTAAAGAAAGATGGGTCTGTGCATGTAGGGATTGATCTGTAGAAGGAGGGGGCAGCTGTTGGAAAGGGGTAAATAGAGGGAAGAAAAGATGATGAGAAGAAAGGTCGTCCAGCACTGGAGGACAGGAGGAGAAAGTGAAAGGAGCAACAGGGCCAAGCAAGGTGCAAGGGCGAGAAAAGAGAGTGAGAACCAGTGATAGAGAAAAAAGCGAAGAGGTCAATGCCGCTCAGGTGGTGTAGAGAGACAGAAAAGGGAGGAGAGGGGAAAGGAAATGAATACGGACTCGCCGTTACAGGCATTTAAGGTGAGTTGAACATGGGTTTTTGCCAATTTGTCTGCTGATCCCTGTTAAAACGATTTTCCTCTGCACGGCAGAGGCTCTCCCCCTTCTTCTTCTTTGACTCTCACCTTTTAAACATGATTAACATCAAACAGTGAGCGACAAAAAGGAGAAGGCAGACAAGCAAGCTGACAGAACATGTCTGAGTCTGACATGATGGATGCAGTTTGTTTGTTTGATTCTTTCTACTTTTGTAGAACTGATCAACCACTGTTTGTTCATGAGAAGACAATCATCTTATATATATATTTTCAGCGGTGGAAAGTTTTGTACTTTACTTGAATATTTCCATTTTATGCTACTTTATAATTCGACTTCATTACATGTCAGAGGCAAATACTGTACTATTCATTTAGGCTACATTGACAGCTCCATTCACTGGTTACTTTGCAGATATATGGTCATCTTATAAAATATGACACATTGTTAAACACCCATTATATTATGTACGTCCAATTAGCTCTATCTTTACCAATGTTAAAATTCTTCTAATTTAGTAATGCATCAGTAATAATAATCCAGCAGTATAACATAATAATTAGGGCTGTCGAAATAACGCATTCATTTCAATTAATTAATCTGAGAAAAAATAACGCGTTAAAAAAAAATTACGCAGATTAATCCATTCCATATTGAACTTTGACCCAGAGCCGTTCTAGCTACCATTCGACTGTAAAATGAAGGAGGGAGACGAGAATGCACTGCCTGGATCATTAATTGGAACATTTACTTATAAAAATCTTCTTCCTGAATAGGGTTGGGTACCGAAATCCGGTGCTAATACGGCACAGGTGCCTTCACGACCGATATCTACCAGACCGAATAGTTCGGTGCCACTGATATGTCTGCGCTTCTCTCGGATGCTCTAAAACAGACGTTACAGGCAACAGAAAACTACACTCAACAGCAGCTAACGTTAGCCTACCGCTAGCTAGTAGGCTAGCTGTATTAAACATGGTTACAATGCTGACAGCTAACGCTAAACGGTTTAAAGTGTGACTGTATTTTACTGTAGAGGATTCAACACCGGTATGTAACAATCTGCAGCTGCCGTAACCTACAGTCTTGTGGTGCATTCAAAGTTGTTGTTAAAGGCCCTTTTCCCATCTGGTGGTTGTTTTTCTCATTCAACAGCAATTTACTAGTGAAATAAGTTATTGTTATAGTTATTACATTATTATTAAATCATTTAATTTTGACCATATGGCCTTAGCAATAAACAAGCCGTTCTTTAATGTTGCCGACTGTTGTTTAGTACCCTTCTTTTTTTTCTTCTTTTTTTTCGGTTTTTTATCGGTTAAGGCACCGGGCAAAATAATTAATAATTTAAAAATAATTTAATCGATTGACAGCCCTAATAATAATACTTAATACTTAATAAAACTAATAATATAACAAACATTTTTGATGCAGGACTTTTACTTGTAGTAATATGTTTTATGATTTAATGATTTTTATTAGTTGTGTAAATATGTGAAATGTTTATATTTTATGGATCAGAATACTTCACCACCACAATTGCTCATCAAAGGTTACGGCATGGAAACCAGTTGTGCATAAATGAGAGAAAATCCACGCAAACAACTTTGTGAAACAGAAGTTTAAAAAATGATTCTGATCCCCTTGTGCTCTCAGATTTAATGAAAATTATAAAATGAATCTATTCATTTATAAAACAAAGAAACGCAGCAAATCCACACACTTGAGAACCTGAAGACATTATAGAGTTTGTGCTTGATAAATGACTTAAACAATTGATCAATACATTTTTTTTAAATAATCTTCAGTTTATCGACCCATCAATTAAATGACCAATTATTTCTGCACTAGTGTGTAGCAGTCGCTGTTTCATTTGTATCATTACTGTCAGCAGAAAACATTTCATTATATTATTGGCTTTAAGCCAAGTGTGTGTGAATCATGTTCACATATGATCTACTTGTTCCCTCATACACACCCTCAAAAGTACAACAACACACTTCTGCTAATTTAAAAATACACACACACCTTCTGGGCATGAATAACAACATGGTGGTTGTAGGCCATCACCACTACGTCATGTGGCTCAAACTGGCTGACGTCAGCTGACATGTAGTAGCCGTCTCCCAGACATCGCACACCGCCACCTGTGCTGCTCTGTCGGCCTGTCAAAGTGCCGCCTACAGGAGCTGTCGGGAAACAACAGAGGAGGGTCTGCTTAGAACAAACTAGAGCATGTAAGACCATGGTTAGATGGATCGTTAAACATTTTATTTCATACATATTGAAATCTAAGAATAAGAATACAATTAATGGAATATTTTGGAAATATGAATGGGAATGTTGAGAAGTATAAATGAATGAAATGTATAAGAATTATGAATTATAGCATGCTTATGCATATAGATTATAATACATGATCTATTTTACTTTCAGAATACATTTACACTGTACTGTAAATTTATTGAACGTTTAATGTATTTATACATTCAACTTTTTCTATTTCTGTATTATTTTAAAGTAATTATTCTTTTCTTTTCATTTTTAATGTCATTATGGACTTTTGAAAAAAGAAATATACTCTATAATGAAATAAAAGTGAACTCCGTTAAAACCCATTTATTATAAATATCAGAATGACAAAATAACATTTCATACTAATTGTTTTCTTGAAACATTTCACAAATAGTGGTTAATTTTTTATTTAATTTAGTCATGCATTATGTATTTCACAATGTCTTTGGTACTCCATATGTTCAGGCCAAGCATCATCGCTCTGTTGTTTTTTGTTTTTTTTGTATTTTATGTTCGGAATAGGCCATTAAACACCACGAGACTGAAGCTTCTGTTTTGGCTGTAAATGTGGTTTACAGTCTGGAAGGAGACAATCTTTCACTAAAGAAGATACTCAGTGGGAACATTTGTAGGTCTTCTTTTTCATTTTATTTGACATTTGAGCACTAAAATATTCCAAATGGGTCAGTGAAATCAAATTTAAGCCTGATTATTGATTATGCTATAATCCACCTGTAGCGTCACACTAGTAATAAACCTTTTTGGTTGTTACTGCTTTGTGCGGCAGCAGAACTGTTTTAATACTTCATATTAGGCTCCTGTGTTTTGGATTAGCACTCCAGTTTTTATTTTATTTTTTCACCAATTATTTTTTTTATGTGGCTCAGTAGACAAAGTCTGGAGCAATACAGGCTCTTTTTTTTCTCACAGAGAAAGCATAGAAGCTCTCATGACTCTGGCTTATTACTCTGTCTGAGCAGCAGGTCTTTTTCTTCTCTGTGGCATTTTTTCTTTCAATCAGCCCAACACTTTAATGTGATATACTAATAGCTCCTTCCTGTTGGTGAAGAAAGTGATTGAAAAAGGCTCTACCCTATGCCTCAAAATATGCTGCCAAGGTATAGGCAAGGCACTAAAGCTTTGACTGTTCCAGAGCTGTTGATCATGGTGATGCTTATGTAACTTTTTCACAATATAATAACAAAAAATACCCAAGACTGGGTAAACTCAGCCCAATCTGCTGGCAATTTGATTTTGCCCTGCAGCTCAGGCTGGAAACCTGTACGTTTATCTATGCTGCTTCCGTTACAAATCTGCGGGGACCAATCACAAACTGGCTTATCCACCTGGCGCGCTATTGGCGGGTTTAACACGATGACGATAGAGAAGCGACGGCAAGCAGCTTTTTGTTTACATTCAACGTGGCAACAACCGAAGCGCAGCAACCTGTTGATGTCGCTGTCTCTGCTGTTTTAAAAGATTTCAAAGGCAAGTTTTCTCTGAAAATGGAACAGAAACTTGCCCTGGAACAATTCCTACAAAAGAAGGATGTGTTTGCCTTACTACCGGCCGGCTTTGGTAAAGCCTAATTTACCAGTTAGCCCGGCTGGTGGCCAAAAGAATGGAGCTCAGCTGTACGTCACCCGGATAGTTGGTCTGATTGGTTGAAAGACTATCCAATTGCGTACAGAGTCATTTGAACTATGTCCGTTGATCACGCCTCTTGAGCAGTAGAAAATACAGAGCAGACTCCCCAGACTAATGTTCAATCCTAAAAGATTGGGCTTGGTCTGGTGATAGCCAGACTACAAGACAGCATTAAATTTGCCAAACACATCTTCATCCTGAATGTCTTTTCTTTTGTCTTGTTAAAAAGGTAAAAGACACTGTTTCAAAATATGATCAATATGTAGGATAAGCAACAAAACAGGGTTGTGTTACAACTAAAAAACAATCTGAGCTTACATTTATCCTTATCTTACTTACATTATAATACTCAGACTATCTACCCTGCAATAAAAGAACAATGAACAATGAAACAATGAACCTAACCAAGTAGTTGTGTTGCCTAAACCTAACCCTACCTTGAACATTGGAAAATGATGCCAAAGGGGTACAGAGAGAATAAAAAAGTGACGCCAAGGGGTCCTGACCAAACAATCGTATATGACAAGTGCATATTTAAGACCCTTTTACAGGATTCTTCTTTTAAAATGAGTCAGCTGGAAACATGACAAAGTCAGCTTTTCAACCAATTCATGGTTGCAAACATGAGCTTAGGCCTACATGTAGATGGCTAGCTATAGATGCTAAAATATGTCAACAGTTGTGATTTCATCATGTCTACTTCTTTACGAAAAATGTAGGGCCAATTCGTTCAAACATTACTACCAATTTTGAGTGGTAATCTTGCCACATTATAAACTGCATTTGGAGTACATTAACAGAAAGCTTGGCATAACAACAGTAACTAATGGGGACGAGGCTTTGCAATCAATCAATTTCCTTACCAGTGTGTCCATAGGATGATCTGCTGTGTCTGCTGAAGGGGGCCAAACAACTCGGTCCTCCAGGGCTCTCTTCTACAAACAGACTGGAATGATCAGCAGAGTCAAGAAACGGCTCAAAAAGGGGATCCAAAGAATCAGATGACCCACCCAGTGAGCCCTCTGACCGATGGGAGCTGGAGGTGCTGTAACGTGACGATGAGCGGTAGGATGAGGAGGATCTGTGGCTGGAAGATGTCAGTGATGCCATGGCAGAGGATATGCACACGTTCTCAATACGCCCCAGCCTCAGAAAACAAGATCTTACTCTAATTTGCTTTATGTTAAACCTCAGAATGAATACTGAGAATACAGTCAAAGAAATGGTTTATCAAAAGCCATTAACCTCTCACTCACTGTCAAGGGGTCTTTGTTGTGGGTTTTTATAAAGCTCTGGTGCATTGTGGGTCAGTAAAGCACAGCATGTGCTCTGTAGTGTGCTTCCTTTAGCCATAAATGGCAGTTTGTCTAACCACTGGTGCCAGGAATGTAACGGACAAACTGATAGGAGTGGAGACCCCTTCTTATTCAGACACACAGCAGAGATAAGGCTGAAGGGGGCCACTTGGAGAGGCTGCCAGCATGTGGTCAGAAATAGCAGAATGGTGGAGTGGTCAGGTTGTCCGTTAGACTGACTGAGCACACAATGTGAACCTTATCAATAATGCAAGACAAAATTGGACATTTAAGCTTCGCAAACCTGCTAATGGAATTACAGACACACTCTAAGTTCAACTCTGAAATGGAGAGTGCTTCCTGTGAAAACAAATGTAAGGCCAAAATCACAAAATGTGCAAAAGCCAGGATAAATACAGCTCAGGTTGACCTTTAAATTCCCTCTTTAAAAGCTTTAATTGAAATGACATTTACCTATTGACAACACAATTGTCCTCCAGGCAATGCCTATAATGTCAACAATGACATTCAAGACTGTCATATTATTACTTTTATGCTTTGCACGTGTGATTTTTTTGTATTTTGCCTTTCAGGATAATGTAGCCTCAGTATTAGCAAGGAAACTGAAAACAGTGCAGGATAATAAACGGATTTCTAAAATGTAGAGACTCTGTCTCCTTCAGCTCCTCGCAGTCAGCAGTAAAGGAGTTCATCCATTCAGCTCTCCTGCCAGAGGTCCAGGGTCCCCACTGGGAATACTTTTAGTCTCTGGGTGGCACACCGTGGTCTCCAGAGCCCACAACACAGTATCTCTCCTGACCTCCAACAGATGGTGTATCATGAGGTGCACTCTGGCTGAATTCAGAAGAGAGGGAATGATGAAATGATGCTAATGAGGCAAAAGCAGACATGCCACAGAACAGCTGAGGAGAGAAAAAGAAAATCAAAAAAGCTCCATTTAGCGTTTTTAGGCATCAATTAATCATTGTCAAATCAACCATGAAACTCCCAAACAGTACTCCTAAACTCAGAAATTCTCCGTGAACACCACGGTCAGGACAACTGCTGTGTCTTATTGCAATGTTTTTTGAATGCCATGTAAGTGTTGTAACTGACAGAGTTTCTGGAAAAGTAGCTGTTTGCAGTGGAAAGACGAAGAAGAGTTTCTTGATGTATGTGTATATCCAGCAGAGTTCTTCCTAAATGTAATCCCTGACATAATGTGAAATTCAGGGATGTTGGTCTGTCTGTCCACCACTTTGGTCCAGACTGAAATAACTCAACTACTATTGAATGGAAATTTACAGACATTCATGATCAAATAATTTGTTTTATGACCAAATACCTGCAAAACTAGTTACAATCCAGTTAGCCTCAGCTTTGTGTTTAGTACTAATTATCATATGTTAGCATTCTAAAACAGTAATAGTAAACATGATGAACAATATGCTGCATTCACACAATGTTGGTAGAACTGGAAGGATGGGACAACCTCAGGCATTATCCCATGATGGTTACCCCCACTGCTAGCTTTGTAGTAACATAATATGAATAGCATAAGAATAGCATTAACGTTAGTGTGTATACACTCCTTCTAGATTAGTATTGGATTGGATTTAGGCTAGATGTAACCATTATAGGTCATTTGCCAAGATAAATGGGAAATATTGTAGTTGTCAAATTCCTATTCTGATATCTTTAACTTGAAATTAAAGTTACCTCTGACTCAATTGTAATTACAGTCTAAACGACATGACCTGAATGCGGCATTATACCTGCCAATCATCAACATGTTAGCATTGTCTTGAGCATTAGAATGTTGATGTTAGCATTTAGCTTAAAATACAGTCCCACAAAACTGCTAGTCTTATCAACATTTATATTTGTTTGCAATTATTATACTGTCTCAAAAGTAATGCAGGAATGATTTTTTATATGAAAGACATACATATAGAACCTGTAAAGAACCATAGATATCTGTCCTGTATTGATGTATTGAATTCAAAGACTCACAGACATCTTAAATTTCAGAAATTAAACTTCAGATATTTGGATATACTTAAGTCTTGACCCAGATACTGCTGGTTATATTCAGAACCAGTTCACACCCTGTGTTGCAGCCACTCAGGTCGGAGCCCTAAAAAGCTCATTTTTTTAGCTCTGTGACAGATCTTTCATGGCTGTCTGAATGGGGAAAAAGATTAATCTTTTTTTGTTTACCTTGCCAGCTGGGATTATATGACATAAACCTAGGCTATATTTTGAACATGGTTGTGTACCATAATAAGTTGTTTAGGTTGTTTTAGAACCCCCCTTTTTTGCCAGACTATCCACTTTGTTGGACAATTAAATACATGGACCTCTTTTAGGTATATTGTTTCTAAATTTCAATTTAGACCTACTCAACTTTACTCTGACATCAGAAACTAATTTAGACTTTTCTTTACTCCTTTCAGGCCATTATTGTTCTTCCTTTCATTTTCACATTTTTAGAAACCTCATCAAGGAGCATCTTATTGACACTCCAAGGACTCCAAACCCTGATGATCACACACACCAGGCTTTGTTCGAAATCCATCACGTCCTGTCCTGATATTTCCCTCCCCTCCCTCTCCCTCACCCGACCCACCAAATGGATTACTGAGCTTCCCGGGGGCCCATGATGTCATGGAAAAATTAAATACACCAGGTGTAGGATCATTAAGACCAGCAATACTTTGTGTGGTTTCTCTGACTGCTGCCCTTTGCCCTGACAATAACTCAATAATGATGATGTCATTATGTCAGGGAGCTAATTGCAGCAGGCTTTATGGAGTGTGTACCACAGTGAATGTTCAGTCGTAAATGGCGTTGAAAGAGGTGATAGTTCATTATATAATCATAACCATAAAACACTACATTAATGGAGCTCTCCACTTCCTCCTCCCATCTATCTGTATATATTGTTTAATTTTATTCCATTTTATGCTATTCTAATTTAAATATTTATATATGTGTGTCGGAGGTACAACTTATATTAAATTGTGCAACTCTGTGTTGTAAAATGACAAATACATGAACCTTGTAACCTTGTATGACATAACAAATAATCACATCACACCAGATTTGTATTTTTTGCAAAGAACAATAACAATATTTTAATAACTCAAAATAATATCAGATGCAGCAAACAAAGATTCATTGTTCAAATCCAAGGTGACACTATTAAAATAATTACATTCAGCCAAAACAGGAAGAAAAGTATTAGAAAGTAGAAAGAAAAGGAAAACAGGATTGAGATTTCAGAGGGAGGAGAAGGTTGAGAGTGTGTGTGTGTTTGACTTAGGATGTGGATGGGACAGTACATTCATTTTGGGTCATCTATATTTCTACTCTGTTAGTTCATAGTGTCTTTGCCTCTGCTGGGTGAGTTGTATGGCTTTGCTCTCTGAACTCTCATAAGCCTCATTTGATTATGTGTGTGTGTGTGTGTGTGTGTGCGTGCGTGCGTGCGTGCGTGCGTGCGTGCGTGCGTGTGTGTGTGCCCAAACACCCCCGAGGATTGTGGGACGTTTTAATTAAGACGGTGGAGGCTAATGTGGGTTAAACACAGACCATCCCTCTCTGTGAAGATGATCTAAACTCAGGTCCTACAGCATTTTTCACAGTCCTAGTTGTGTTCACAAGTTTTGTCCTAATATTCACCGATGGGGCCCAGTGGTGTGGTGAGAGCGGTCCCCAGGCCCTTCAGCTTTGTTCTTAGATGGTAAGTAGGCTATAGGGTGACAGGGGCTGAACTGAATATCCATACGCCCTCCTGCCTTTACACTGTCCGACAGATGCTTGTTTTTACATCTTTTTATAGCGCTGGGTTCTCCTACCACTATCACACACACACACACTCACAGAGAGATATTCTGGAGCACTTCTCTCTGATAAGTATCCAATGTCACTGCTTGCCTGAAGCAACAAACTACACTGCCCAGAGACACACACACACACACACACACACACACACACACACACACACACACACACTCGCACAGAAAGAAACATGTGTCACCCTAAAGACATCTGTCTCAATTAAGGACAGCTGGGTGCTCTTCTGTTATTGCGCTATGAAATATGAATCGCTTCCGAACAGAGAGCGAGGAACACTTCCCTTGATTACCCATTGCTTTCCACAAACCGCTAGGAGTTTTTCTGGGACAGCTAACCTCAAAAGATGTGGTGGTGAGGAGTAGGTGGAGAGAAAGGGAACAGAGGGTGCAGATGGAGTGAAGGGGAAAAAGACTCAAGGGTGAAATAAAAAGACAGACAGGAGAGCGATACACATCTCCTGTTCGTCAGGCGGTTTTATAATCGCAGGCTAATTGCCTGTCAGCAAAGGTAGCACTCAGATGTCCTCTTGATTACGTAATGAGCCCCCTGTGGGGATAGATGGAAGTTGGGAGGAAAAGAACAAGAGGAGGGAAGAGTGGAGACAAAGAGGAAAGGACTGAGACAAAGGGGGAAGGGAAAAGACAGGACAGTGACAGAAGGATGGAGAGGGGAGACATTCATCAGGCTGTCTGTGTGTGTATGTCAGCGGGTACTCTAATATTTCTATTCTTATCAGAACAAAATGTTCTCACAAGGATAGAAAGATGAAGAAATCCGCCAAAGTGCCACTTTGACGAAGGGATTAGGACTTGGATTTAGGGTTCAGATTAGGTTTAGGATGGGGTTAGGGTAAAGGTCAAGACTGGATGAAGGAATGTGGTCATGGTCCTCAGACATTTAAAAACACACGCATGTCGATGTGAGAGAGACAACAAGAGAACTGGGTGAATGAAAAACGCATCACACCAAGGTGCCCGTCTTCTCTCTCTCACACACATAGTTGCACACAGACATACCATCTCACACACACACACACTGCTCACACACACTGCTCGGGGAGAGGGTGGAGGACACTCAGAAAGACAGACAGAGCAAATGCACCGTGGTGGACAGAGCAAGCTGATAAATAGAGGATGAGGGAGGGCGGAGAACAATAGCACGCTCTCGTCACCGCGCCAGGACAAAAGCACAACCTCGCCTCGCCAGCATCGGCCGGCTTTTAATGTCAACCAAAAGGACAATGACGTAAACCGGCCTGCTGTATATGTGAATACACACAGTCAGTGCAACAGGATATTTGGTGCCTCTGTTGATCAGATTTGAGAAGGGTTTTACTCTGCACTTAATTTAAAAAAGGGAGAAGAGAAAGGAAGCCAAGCTATGGCTGGAGTGACAGCAGGGAAGATGTTATGATGATGATGATGATGATGATGATGATGATGATGATGATGATGATGATGATGATGATGATGGAACAACTTGGGAGGTCAAAGGTGAGGAATGAAAGGCACAGCTTCAATGGTTCCCCCTGAGTTGTTATGTAACTATCCTGACTGGGACTCCTCCTTTTTATGTAGTTTTTAGTTAAGTTAGCAATGTCATCCAGTCTGTATTTTCAAAACAACTTCCAGATGTATCTACTGTATGCTTTTTTTTTTTTATCTCCAGCATCAGTAAAAATTCAACCTCCAATGAAAGCTCAGCTACACCAAACACTGTTTTAAAGGGAATCACTACATTGGAGGGGTTTCGGAATGGATATACAGTGCAAGCTTAAGGAGCTTACTGACATCGTACAATACAGCCACACACACACACACACACACACACACACACACACATTTGCACAAAACGTCAAACATACAGACTCGCATGTTGAGGCTTTTCTAAACAGTCAAACAACATTAAAGAAGGATGCAGGGACTGAATGTGCTTTAATTATTTGTAGAAAATAACTACGCACACCAGGCTTTTTCTACACAAACACACACAAATGCACACACACAAGCATACACACTGAGGATGAGAGAGAAGTAGCGTTGTGCGTGTGGGTAGGATGCGTTGATGCTCTGGTCCAATGGGATTTCCTGAGTTGTGTGAATGCCAGTCCCTCTGGGAGAATCTCAACAGAGCTCCTCTTATCACCATGGAGATGGAAGTTTCTGCATGCGCACATAAACATGCCATTTTGCAAATATCATAAATAAGAAGGGAAAGTATAGAATAAAAGGCAAAGCTTTGCAGGAGTCAATATTAGAGGAAAGAAAGAAGAGCAGTTAGACATTTTTGAAAAAAAAAACAACAGTCTCTTTTTGAGGATCATGACAGATGCCAAAACAAACCATATCACAGTATCCTCTTTTACAATAATAAAATAAAATAAAAACTTTTTTCACATTTGTATTGTATCTACAGCCACATTAGCTTCGTGCAAAAAAACACATACACTGGCACGCCATATAGGCAAAGAGATCAAAGCAAGACGACGCATACAAAAATATAGAAAATCTCCGATGCAACTCATCTCTTCACAGAAAAAAACTCTTTTCCACCTGTGCCATTTTCTGCCCAACAACTATCGCCAAATGGTCACTTCAGAAACATTCTGTCAGCGTTTGTTGTTGTCGCTGCTGCTTCTGCTGCTGCTTCTGCTGCTGCTGCTGTGTATTTTATTTTAAGACAACCAAAGTTCTCGGTAGGATCTTGTGTGGATTCCTGCATGGAAAACCCATGCAGGAATCCACAGGACCACAAAAATATCCAGTAGCTATAGTTGATCATTATGGCAGATGTCCATCATAATGATGTTTGGAACTATGAACAACAACATGTTTGAGTGATAGAAAACTAGTACAATAAAAGCCTATCATTTCTCTTTTTCTTTTTTAAACTTTGTAATTTTAAAATACATACTATCTCCTGTCACTTTGAAGACATTCCAGCATATGCTCATAATTGGTAGTGACAGGGTTAAATAGTTTGGCATACTCAGCAAGCCATGCCCAAAAGGATGCTATGTTGTATCTTGCAAAGGAGGGGAGAGGGTGGGAGGACAGGGAGGTAAGGGCAGGTCCCAGGATTGGTGCCAACCCTCCCTCCCATGGGAGATGCTGGGGAGGTGGGAGGGGGTTATACAGAACAGCTGAGATTGCAAACCGTGCTCAGGACCAGGTCAGCCCATCGATTTCAGCACTTGCAAAACACATGCAAAGATAAGTCAGAGTTTTGGACTCAGTCATGTCAGTCTGTCTGCTAGATGGTGGCGTCAGTTTTTACAGTCGCTACGCAGGTAAGGACAGAGCCGGAAACTGTGTGCGTCACTTCCACAAGTACATCACTTCACATCCAGCACTCCTGTTTTACAATGATAAAAAAGATTGTTTGGACGCCTTCAAAGAAAATAAAAGTTGATACATCGAATGGGGACAAAGCAGTCACAAGGTGGTAAGGAGGATTTAAAATGCTGCAAGTAAGGCAAAGACGGATGATTTATGCTTCAGTCAGAGAGGGAAAAAAACAGCATGCACAGAGGTTCAGAGACGCCATGGAGGAGAGGGGAAGTTGTTGCAAAAGAGAAAACCCTCCAAAGAGCCTGGAGGGATTAAACACTGAGGTGAGATGAGAGAAGTCATTGGTTGTTTGGCTCTCCTGCCCTCTCCTCCTCCTCTTCATCCTCCTCATCGAGAGACACAACCCCAGAGGAGGCCACATCAGAGACCCTCCTGTGTGGGTCGTAGTCAGGTGGGTACTCCACACCGCTGCCGTCTGCCTGGCACACAGTGCTCTCATAGTCCTTGCAGGGGGTGTCGTCGTCCTCGCCGGGTGACAGGTACGTCTCAGAGTAAGATCTGGAGTAGCAAGGAGAGTCCTGACCCCCACAGGGCCTGATGCCCCGCCCTCCCCCGCCAAGGCTATGGAAGCCGCTGTCCCCCCCACCGCGCCCGCTCTGCCCTGCTCTCTGAAGTCGGGCCAGCAGCAGCTCCTCCCCTCCCTGCAGCGCCGACAGGATCTTGGCCGCGAGCTCAGCGGCGTTGCTGTAGGAGTGGGTGCCACGGTGGCCGCCCAGGTCACGCAGAAGGGGGTGGTGCTCGTCCAGGCTGCAGAGGCTGGAGCACAAGGTGTCCGGGGAGCCTACCGTGGGGGAGGGCTCTCCGCTGCCACCTCCCTCTCCGCCTCCTCCACCCTCGCAACAGGGCCCTCGCAGGCCCAGGTGTTGGCAAAGCTGGCTGTGGATCAGGTCCTTCAAGTATGGCGGATATGATAACACATCTAGAAGGAATGATACAGACTGTGAGAATGAAGTCCTGAAGAACAATGATAAGAGAATATGAGATGAAACTGTAATATTTCCTAGAGGGTCCTTGAGGGGTTGGTCCTTAGCCTGCATTGGAAAAAAAACTCTTTCTAGTCATTATTTACATTTTTACTTATTTCAAGATACCCTGTGGAGTTTTTGACCACTAGCAGCGCTACAGAACAACGTTTTGATCAGCAGGTCTTCATTTAAGTTTGTATCTCATGCTTCACTAACGCGTGTGCCTTCCAATAGTTTTTATGCTCTTCCACAGATTGATAGTTGGCCCCAGTAAAAGTCCTTGCACACTGAGTCCGAAATTTCCGTATACGTTTTTTCATATCATCATCATCCAAAAAATGTGTCACGCATAGAAACCTTACACACTGAGTCCAATGATTATTAATTTATTATATTTTTAATTTAATTTATCTGTTTATCTGTTAAAACAATACAAAATGTGACGCTGCTGTCACTCAGCCTCTCTCTCCTTCTCCCTCATTTCATCCCTTGCTTCTCTCTGTTGACAATTACCTATCTCTCTGTCTGCGTCTTCTTGCACTTGGCACCGCGGCTAGACTTGCACTCTCCATCACTACACTGTTGCTCTCCTTTTTCTGTCTGCGTATGTCTGCGTTCTCTCATCTTCTCCTCCTCATCATCATCATCATCATCCTTCTGAATATTACCATCTGACCTGTTGACAGTAGACATTGCATTCTGCCAGCATCTTTCTGTGTTGCATTTCTGTATAGGCTCATACCTTTTCCTTGTCAAAACACATGCTTGCTTGAACCCGTACAGAATTTATTCATAACGGATGAAATTTTCGGAGGCAGTGTGTAAACATGATTGACACGACGTGAGGTCGTATTTCTTTTTTAACATCCGAACATTTCAGACGTAAATTTCAGACTCAGTGTGCAAGGACCTTAACAGAAGAAACAGGAATGCACCAGAATCCTGCTACTTAACATACACAAATGTAAACAATGTAAAATAAAACACGCTGTTTGGCCTCAAAGGTATACACCATGTGTTTTGCTGAATGTACACTGAATGTAAAACAAGCTCCACAGGGTATCTTGTAAGAATAATAAGTTTGCTTGTTTTTTTTCAACCAAAAGCCAGTTATTTATGTAAAAAAATAAAGTTGGATTTCTTTCTGTTTCCTCTGCAAAAAGAAATGTCTGAAAGAATAATATTAATATATAGATTTTAAAAAGCAACAATACACAAATTAAGGTAGCATGTATTAGATACCACAAAAATATATATAAATATATATATATATATATATATATATACAGTAGTTATTACCATAGTCCACAGTCGAATGTGTTTCAAAGAAATATGTCAATGAGAAGAATGAAAAAAATATCATTCACTGCATTACAAGTGTGTGAAAAATACCAGCAGTGGAAAATTATGAGAACAGTATGTGGGAAAATGCCAAACATATCACTTTATATGTGAAAAAATAAACAATTTGATTACAGTGGGGCTAAGAAAAACAAACAAAGCTAATGTGTCCTCAGAAAAGTACTACAGCACTGGTTTCATGTAGAGTTGATTACTGTAATATACAGGCAGGTACGAGTGAAACTCCATTTACTAAATGGGCTTTGCCAGAAGGTAAGAAGCCACAGATGGATATATGAAGATAGAGAAGCAACACTGAGCTGAATGTTATTAGCTGCAGACAGTACAGGTTATTGATGATTCAGTATAATCAAAATGAAAGCTCTGGTAAACACACACACCCATGGTCAAATACATTCTGTGTATTTATAACCCGCTCACACACCATCCTCACACGCTGTGACACTGTCTCTGCAGCAAAGGAAATTATATTAAAGTTGCAGGAGGAATATCAAATTGCGCCAAGGAACAAAAAGATGTTGGGAGAGGATGTAAACTAGGGCACTGGGACAATGAGAGATAGAGAGAGAGAGAGAGAGAGAGAGAGAGAGAGAGAGAGAGAGAGATGGATGAGAAAGAGGCTGTGTGACAGGGTATTACGAAGGAGGGGTACCAGATGAAGCAAATGAATGTGATTTACCAGATTGTGGTGTAGAGGTAGTGTGTGTGTGTGTGTGTGTGTGTGTGTGTGTGTGTGTGTGTGTGTGTGTGTGTGTGTGTGTGTGTGTATACCTGTGCTCTGTGTGGTGGGCTCGTTGGATGGCAGAAAGTCCTCGTCATATGAGTCATCGTTAGATTCGTCGCCGTCCACAGAGGACCAGGCCCTCAACTTAGCCTCGGCTATGGCAAACTGCTCTGCCACACCTGCGCACACACATACACACATAAGTTTCACATGTGCACACGCAAATACATGGTTGGCATGGTAACAGGGAGGCAGCAGTCCATTGTGTCTCCATGTCATGTAACTGTTTTTGATTGGCAGGCCTGTGTGAGAAACAAAGTGCACTCGTAGTATTGGACTGGACAGAGACAGCATTCCCATTACACTCAATGTTCTTCAGTGGTCATTTGGCTGGTGCACTTTATATGGCTTTTACTGAGTGCAGTGGTGGAATGTAACTAAGTACATGTACTGAAGTACTATACTTAAGTACAAATTTAAGGTACTTGTACTTTACTTGAGTCTTTTCTTTTCATGCCCCTTTCTACTTCTACTCCACTACATTCATCAGCATTCGACAGCTTTAGTTACTATTTACTTTACAAATTAAGATATTTTTACACCAAACTTTTTAAAACTTTTTTTTATTCATATAGCATTTCACCTTTCATGCAAGCATGCAGAACAAAACATGTAGTTTATATAACAACAATCAACAATACAATGGCCTACAAGTCCAACTAAAATGATTAGCATTTTAAACACAGGACTGTTTTGATCGTTTCCAGTTTCTAAAATGTGAGGATTTTTCTGCATTGAGTACTTTTACTTTTAATACTATTAGCACATTTTCCTGAAGATACTTACATACTTTTACTTAAGTAACTTTTTTAATTTTTTAATGCAGGATTGTTACTTGTAACAGAGTATTTTTACAGTGTGGTTTTAGTACTTTTACTTAGGTTAGGGATCTGAATATTTCTTCCACCACTGACTGAGTGTTTGATAGTTGTTATGCAGATAGATAGATAGATAGATAGATAGATAGATAGATAGATAGATAGACAGATAGATAGATAGACAGATAGACAGATAGATAGATTTTTATTGATCCCAAAAAAATGGGAAATTCCGGTGATGCAGCAGCAAAAATATCAGACACACATCACACATACATAATATACATGAAGTAAAAGGATACAATATACATGAATAATAATAGGATAGAATATAGAACAAATACGGTAGTTTAAAATATCTATAAGTTGGGATGCAGGTTGCATTCCTAACAGTGCAGAGGAGACAGTAAGTTAGAAGCTCAAGGCACAGACAAAATCTGTATGTCACTGGGAATGCCAAGTAAAATAATCGGTGTTGATATGATGATTATTGTATTGATGAGCAAGGTGGAATCACCTGTATCATAATGGCTCACGTGTTAAATTTAGCACAATGTGCATTTCCACAGCAATAATTCCATCAGTGCAACAGATTAACATCATACCCACCCCTCTGCTATTAGAATGTCTTTTCACAGAAGTTAGTTTAGTTTCATTCATTAATTAAGTCTTTGTCTTTACATTATTCATATGTATGTATGTATATATATATATATATATATATATATATATAATAATTTCTGCGGAAAAATCTGCACGAAGTATTGAATTTCATTCACTGTGTGTGTGTGTGTGTGTGTGTGTGTGTGTGTGTGTGTGTGTGTGTGTGTGTGTGTGGGAGGTCTTTCTTGTTTTGTCCACCTCAATTACATGGGAACAGAATATTAACTGCATCTCTCGGTATAATGCAGTCTGATACAACACATCTACTAAGTGCAGCTTAAAAAATGACCACATAGTTAAATGATACAGAGTAAAAAAAAAAGCATTACATGCTTGTATTGCATTTATTGGATGAATTGCAGTACAGTACAGGTGTATTTCAAAACCTAAAGTAAGCTGCTGTGAAGTGTTTGTGTAGATACACTTTATTTACCAGGTTTATCTTCCTGACTGCATATTTATGTAAAAGAACTTAATCTGCTTTTTGTAGCATGAAATACATTTATATTGTAGCATAATCCTATAAATAATATATTCATGTAAAAACATAATTTTGAATGTTAGAAAAAGCTGATTTTAACGGAGGCTGTATCCATGTAGTGGTTATTTCCCCCCACTATCAGGCCACAGAAAGGACATCAATCTGTGTGCATGCGTTCGTGCGTGCGTGCGTGCGTGTGGCTGAGGTGACTCAGCTTGTGCCAATGTGCGACAAGGTCCAAGTGACCAATCACCTCCAATCATCATCAGGAGCTAGCCAATCATAGATTGTTTTTTGTTTTTTCCTCTTTATCTCTGTGCTCAGACTTGTCCACTTCCACACGATCCATCTGTTTTGTATTCTTCCCTGTTCATCCGCTCTCTCCTTCGACTCACCTGACTCTCCTCATTCCTACCATTCCATTTTCTTTCACAGTGCATTTCAGTCTTGCCCATCACTTCTAATTTTGATTTCTATCTCTCTGAATCTCTCTCTTCATTATATTTATGTCTGTCTGTCTCTCTGGTCAATGCTCAGTATTCATGCATTGTCTCCCATGAAGAAAGATCGATACTCTCATTCATCTTCCACTGTAGCTGGGTTCTCAACTCTCCTCACAAACACTGGCACGTCCTCCAGCAATTGCAGTCGTGCAGGCTTTTCTTTAGTTCTCTTTTGAAAGCCTGTTCTCCATCCATCCATCCATCCATCCATCTTCATCCGCTTATCCGGGGTCGGGTCGCGGGGGTAGCAGCTCCAGCAGGGGACCCCAAACTTCCCTTTCCCGGGCCACATTAACCAGCTCCGACTGGGGGATCCCGAGGCGTTCCCAGGCCAGGTTAGAGATATAATCCCTCCACCTAGTCCTGGGTCTCCCCCGAGGCCTCCTCCCAGCTGGACGTGCCTGGAACACCTCCCTAGGGAGGCGCCCAGGGGGCATCCTTACCAGATGCCCGAACCACCTCAACTGGCTCCTTTCGACGCAAAGGAGCAGCGGCTCTACTCCGAGCTCCTCACGGATAACTGAGCTTCTCACCCTATCTCTAAGGGAGACGCCAGCTACCCTCCTGAGGAAACCCATTTCGGCCGCTTGTACCCTGAAAGCCTGTTCTAATTCCTTTAACTTAAGAAGAAAGAAAGTTTTCAAACTGCATGCATACTTTTTTATGTCACTGACCCACATACCACACAAGAAATAGGGATAAAGAGATAATGTACACCAACAGATAAGCACACACAAAACTACACCTGTGTTCCTCTGTCTGTATGACAAAGAAATAATACCCAGCAATGTAGGTGGTTACTTAATTTAATGCAAACCATAAGAATATTTTAGCAATAATATTACGTGGCAAAATACAAGCTAAACAGCATTTCAATTCAGACATTTATGTTTCTACTACGGCCAAGACTTCATCACTATTATCTGAAGTTGTCTGAACACACAGTGATACAGTTTGGATATACTGTAACAGGCTGTAGGTGCAGTTTTACACTTATAAATATTCAGTAGGTTAGAAGGCAACAGTAACTCCTGTGGGTAAATATAACATATGTATTCACTCTGATGCATTGTTAGATTGGGCTATATCACTTCTAGCAAAGACATTTTTTTCAATAACTAATGCCAATTTTCCACTTTAGATTTTCCAAAAGACCCGTTTGCTGCTGAAATATTGAAAACCTGCTAAGTAGGACATGGTCAGGCCACATACACCTCTGCTACACTACAGTGCACCAGACACTGGAATATGCCACTGGCCACTTTTTAGCCCCTTTCACACATACACTGCAAACCTGAACTTATCTAGACATTACCATTAGGAGCTGTGTATGAGAATGTAAATATCTGAATCAGTTGGATTGGACATTAAATGGATTTACCTGGCCAGCTACCTAGTACAAAGTTTGTGGAATGTCCGATTGAGCCCATGTGTAAATGGAGCCAGTCATTTTCCGGAGAATTTACAGCAAGCGAGTTGGCATGTTGATGACGTTTCTATCATAAGGCTCATCAATTCGCTCATCAGAGGGTGAAGAAAAAGGGTGATTTACACCAATGAATATGTCTAACTGGAGAGATGACAAGATTCGGGAACTTCTGTCGGTAAGGGTCAATGCCGAAATCGTCAGACAAATTCTTCAGACAATGTCTGCACCTGATTCATTGGACATTGTCTGGAGTTCAAATGAGAAAACAGCTTAATATACACATACTCACACATGTTCTCACACTTTCTGTCTCTTTCATTCACACACACACACACACACACACACACACACACACACACACACACACACACACACACACACACACACATACGCACAATGACATAAGCCTCTCTGTGTCAGCCAAGGCTGGCAGCCAGTTGCATGCACTACAGAGAGACACTGAAGGATTACCTTCAAATAATGTGTGTGTGTGTGTGTGTGTGTGTGTGTGTGTGTGTGTGTGTGTGTGTGTGTGTGTGTGTGTGTGTCAGTCAGTCCATCAAAAGGACAACCCTACATGCATTTTCAAGTCTCATGGTGCCTCCTACAGTACATAAACACACCATTGCGTGTACCACTGTAACTAGCTTGCATACAGACGATACACACCAAACACTCACACATTCGCACATGCTCACACGCTCACTGTACTAATGTGCTCCCTGACATTCACACAGTGTCCAGTCACTAACAGCAACACCATCAGCAGGCTACAAGGAGAGAGTTGACAAAAATAAAAGGAGTCAGCACAACTGGCTCCCTGATGGAATGGATGCACGATGATGTAAGCTGAAGAAACAAGAAGAAGTATAACATATAGAAATGGCTCCCCAACTCTTGACTACTAGTCAACTTACAGTAATTATTGGAAATAAATGAAAACGGTGTGCAGAGCATCAGAAATTCTTGCTAAGGATTAGACCCTGTTTATGTGCTGTGTACAATGAAGCAAGGCTTAATAAACTTCATGTAATGGCCAGGTTAAAAAACATATAAAATAAAATCATCTAAAGAGCTGTTACAGTAAAGACTATTTAATAAATGATGATGATTGATTTTAAAAGTTTGAAGAACTATTTTGCCTGCCTTTATAAATCATCTTGTTTGCATCATCATTACAGTTGCACAGGAAACCACTTTCCTAACCAAAGAATACTGAAATGGATCCTTCATTGTGATGATGGATCACAAAGATGGGTGCATGAGAAGAGAAGTCATGTCAATAGTAAGATATAAAAGAGGAAAAAATATATGAGAACAGAGGAGGCACAGAGGAAAATCGCTCAGTCATGGTGGAACTAGCCAGGAGCAAAACCTGACTGTGCAAATTAACCTTGAGAGTCTGCATTGCAGGGAGTGAGTGAGAGAATGGAGTAAGACCAGGCAGGAGGGACAAGGTAAAAAGACAGAGAAAAAGAGGAGATGAAGAGAGAGGGCAGAGATCAACATACAAAAATTGGACAATGCGAATAGGATGAAGGGGGTATTGAATAGAGGGGGCAGGAGTGACTGAAAAAAAAGTAAAAGATGAGGTGAGTGAGTAAAAGATAGCAGACAGATGAGCTGTGGGTGAGCGGCACTCCGAGAGGAACAAACCATATGCATGTGTGGAGGAGAAAAGTTAAGGGCAATGAACGTGGCTGCATACAGCAGCTAAAGAATCCAACATCCCATTTACACCTGCCATTAACATGCGATCTGTATCTGAAATCTGTATCTGGATTATGACATCTGATCATGGGCCTTTGAATTTACACATCTGGAATTAAAAAGTAATCTTCTTATCATGGTTCTCTGATCAGATGGTTAGCCTTGCTAAGCCTGTCCTGACGGTGTGTAGCCACGCCCTATAGCATCCCCTGCTTTATCGTCAATTTTAAAATAAATGGGACCATAATTTACAAAATGAACATCATGCTGTATTGAAGAAGACTTTAAAGTAGCAATTGAGGCCATGAACTCATTATATAAATGTTTATTGAGGTAATAAATCAAGTGAGAAGTAGGGTCATTTTCCCATGGACTTCTATAGAAAAGTTCTTTTTGCAACTGGGGAAGTCGCCCCCTGCTGGAAATTAGATAAAATGCAGGTTTAAGGCACTTAGGCATTGTCTTCACTTTTCAGGCCCGGACGGTTTGTCCATTACTATTATACAGTCTCTGTTTTCGACAGATGCAGAGGTGACCTTTCAACTTGTTGGGCGGATATGAGAAAATAACCCTGATGTCATTGTGATGTCATCAGGGTTATGTGACTTTGAGTTTGAAGACAACGGATTTGATGAACAGAAAGCAGTTACAAATGGTTGATGCAGTGTTTGAAAGATGCCCTGGAGTTGCATGATGGGTAGTGTAGGATCCAGTGTTTTTGGAGCGTGAACAATACTAGGGACTAAAAGTCAGGATGTGTTGGCCTCTGCTGCTTCAATTTTAGTCATTTTTAATCAATGTTTTAGTTTTTGCCTTGACGAGATAGTGACAGTGAAGACACAGACAGTAAACTTTGAGAGAGACAGAGCCAGGACTCCTCTACCATTCTTTTTTAATCTGTCTCTTGTGGGCCCCCCATGGAACTCAATACTAGAAACACTGGAGTGCCCTGTTAAATGAGGCAACGCTGTCCAGATCATCTCAAGGTGCTATCCTTCAATAAATTCTTCACAATTCACACCTTGCTGAGATATGATCACAGTGTGAAACAAACAACCGCCAGATGTGGTCTCACTGATCCAATAGTATTCAAATTGCAATGCGGTCTATGGGCATTAATACCTTGCATTAACATTTTCATATCCAGATAAGATTCCCAAAGTGCATGTTAACACCATATTAAAGTGAGGTAAAAATTATAGTTTTGTGAAAAGTATATTGTTGAAAAAACTAGGTTGTTTGAAGCAAAAGTCTGCAAATTACTATTGCATTTACATGTTTACCTTTTTGTTACGATGGTTTTTCATTTAATTGGGATCTCTTTTGTGACCTTTTATCGTTAGTTCATAAACTCTCTTGCTTAACCCTAAGCCTAATCCTACAGTGTGTGTGTGAGCCACATCTTCAGTGTATTTGTTCTAAACTGATCTGTGCACATTCAAAAACCCTCTGTCAGCTTAAACTTTGAGTATAGCTAAGCAGGGTGTTTTTCCTGTTTTTATGTAATAAACAAGTCAACAGAAGTCTTACCTGCAGCGAAGCGTGCCTCCTGCTCTCCCTCAGTGAGGTCAGAATAAGAGTTGAAGTCGGATTCCAGGGCTGCAGGAGTGTCTATAGGCTTACACCAGCCTTTCCACTCTATCAAGTGGGCCACTCTGCCCTGAGCCATGGCTGTAGGCTTTGTCACATGGTCCTTCACTACCTGTGAAATACCTGCAAAGAAAAAGCTTGGGGTTATGCTACAGCATAACTTTTGTGATGATTACACATTTTAGTATGTGCCTGGATGCTTTTAAAGAACATACAAATACCTATGCTTGAATATTAGCTTGCATTAGAACTTTTATGTTAAATGTTGCACTCACCATGTAGGGAAGATCGCGCTAATGCAGCAATCTCTTGAATGGTGAGAGCTCTTCTTGATTTTGGTAACATTTCAATGGTGTCATCAACATTCACCTGAAACGACAAGAAAAAAGTATGACTCAGGGGGAAAACTGGTGCCGTAGCTCAGCTCAGCATGAATGTGAGCCAGCGTCTGAATCAACCTGATCTCACAGAATTCCTTAATTCAAAATCTGTGTCAGTTTCACGGAATCATAAAAAATTCGGTGATGGGCCCACGGAAGAATTCCGTGAAATGAACACGGACCCTTAAGTTAAGGAAAAGGTTATGGGTGGGATAACGTTTCCATGACACGCGGGACAACAACGGGACAGTTGGGTTTAGGTAAAGAAGAACGGGATGGTTGGGTTTAGGAAAACAATAAATGGTTGGGTTTAGGCAAACACTAATGGGACGCGAGACAACAACAGGACGGTTGGGTTTAGGAAAAGAAGAACGGATGGTTACGGTTGGGTTTAGGAAACGTGACACGTGGGACACGATCCCCGGCTTCCTGGGTGAAAGTCCTGTGTTTGACCCATCCACCACCCCAACCAACCTCCCTACGCGGATTTTCGGGCTTTCATACTACTCGGTACCGTAGTCGCTCCTAATGCTACGTCATCTTTTCATTGACTTTACATTGGCATTGTTTTCCGTGGTGGCCACACAGAATTTTCACACATTCCGTGCCACCACCATGTAATGCGGTGTTAACAGTTCGTGATCATTTCAAAAAAGGGTACAAACGACAAGTTGTGGCTTTGTCTTGGCTGGGCGCAGTGACTTCCTGGAGTCTTGTTGCCCAGCAACCAGCTGAGACAACAACTAGTTTGACGTCCCAAAATGCTGTTACATCCCAAAATGTTGTTACAAAGACATTGTTGACATCTGTTCAGCTAATTGTTGCTGTCTAATGAAACATATCTGCTTTGCATATTAAAGGTCCCATGGCATGAAAATTTCACTTTATGAGGTTTTTTAACATTAATATGCATTCCCCCAGCCTGTCTATGGTCCCCCAGTGGCTAGAAATGGCGATAGGTGTAAACCGAGCCCTGGCTATCCTGCTCTGCCTTTGAGAAAATGAAAGCTCAGATGGGCCGATCTGGAATCTTGCTCCTTATGAGGTCATAAGGAGCAAGGTTACCTCCCCTTTCTCTGCTTTGCCCGCCAGAGAATTTGGCCCACCCGTGAGAGAGAGAGATCATGGCTTTCAAACGAGCAAAGTGGCAGTTGGTCAAGGCCACACCCCCACTCTCCACCTTGCCCGCCCTCTCTCCTCCTCAATAGCTACAGACAGAGAAACGGCACATACTAAGGAAAGCTCATTGTGGGACTGGCTCTAGTGGCTGTAATTCTGCACCAAGGCTGAATTTCGGGAAAGAGACTTCAGATACAGTATTATGGGACCACTGAGGCCTATATAAAAGCATCCAAAGAACACCATGTCATAGGACCTTTAAAACACAAGGGAACTTTTCCCGCTTCTGTCCCCCTACAGGTTGGAAGTGGAATTGTCCATTACATTACATTGTCCAGTTAATTCGAACTACAGATCCGCTAATCTTGCATAATGTAATGTAATGGACAATTCTGCTTCCAACCTGTAGGGGGACCGAAGCGGGTAAAGTTCTCTAGTGTTGCTTTAATTCACATAGAAGAGTAGAAATCAAGCCAGGCTGTTCAGAACTCTGCTGCAAGGCTTTTAATGCACATTAACAAAAGAGCACACATCACACTTGTTTTAGCAGCACTTCACTGGTTACCAGTCCAGTATAGAATTCAATTTAAAATCCTGGTCATTACTTTTAGAGCCTTGCACAGTCAAGTTCCTTCATACATCTCTGATTTGATACAGCTACATACCCCCACCCGTAGTCTGAGATCATTAGGTCAGATGCTATTAGTGGTTCCCCGCACTAATTTTAAAACTAAAGGGGATCGGTCATTCCAAGCAGTGGCTCCCAGGCTGTGGAATGACTTGCCTCTCCCACTACGTTGTGTGGATTCTGTCGAATCTTTTAAAAAGCAGCTGAAGGCTTTTACTTAGTCGAGGGGCTTTTATGGCTGTTTGTTATGTTTTCTATTTGTACTTCAATTTGCTTGTATTGTGACTTCTTGTGTTGTATTGCATTTTATTGTGAAGCACTTTGTGATTTTTATCTGTGAAAGGTGCTATACAAATAAACTTTACTTACTTACTTACTTATTTACCATACAGGTGTTTCGTTGCAGCCACGTATTAACTAAAGTGGTTTGTAAAATTAGACTGCTGGCTAATGAGCATAATAATAGCTTGTTAAGGTAACTGAGCAGACTATTCTCAAGCTACAACAACTAAAGAGTATGTTGCTGCATCTATGGCTGCAGACAAGAAGGCATAAAAAGAAACATAACTGGTTCTAGATTATTTGCATCTTGTCTGCACATAGTCAATACACAAGTGTACCTCTCCAGTGGTTCCAGGTGTGGAGATTTCTGATGAACTGCAAATATGCAAGTTATTGTATAGGACAACTTCTTGAAAGGAAACTGATAAAGCTCTGTGTGCAGACAGCTAGGGAGGTAATTTCCCAAGTAGTGAGTTAACAGAACCATACAGTAGACAAAAGATGGACCCCCCCCCTCCCAGTCTGTCCACCATCAAATCTGTCTGCTCTGTGAATTCAAACAGATTTGAAGACAAAGGGTGTATCAGGTGTTGACAAGAGTCTTTGTCTGCTAACTCTTTTTATAGCCTTACCTGTACTCACGTGGAAAATGGGCACGTCAACAGCAAAGGCCACATGCTGAGCTGACGCCACCATGTTGTTACTTAATATGGGTCAACACACTTGGCTGACTGAGCAATTTGATGACGGTTTTAGGCAGACAACTATCATGACATATCTCAACAGATACAGTCCCATGACTGACCACAGGTCTCTGACATACTAGTTTTACCTGCTTTCATTAAGAGACACAACACTGAGCAACATCACTAGCTAACAAGTCACCCACAGTAGTAAACATAATAAGAATTTGAATTGTTGAGTCATTTTGAACTTAGATCTTCCTTTTTTCCTTCCTTTCATTAATGAGTCACCATTCAATACTGACCACATCTGATTTGCAGTGAATTAGAAAACAGGACAGCACGATGAAATTAGATCATCCCAGAAGCATCACCCTGACCTTTTCCTGTCAATTCCACTTAATAGCAACAAAATACCAACCGAGTAACAAACAAACAACAACATATTTATCTGTCAGAAGAGCAAGAGCAAGAGCAAGAGCAAGAGCAAGAGCGAAGGGGAATCCCCAGCTAGTGGTGGTATCAGAGGCTGCCGCCAGGCGTGATAATCCTCTTGTGCCGCAGAGCAGCTCACAGATCAGAGGGAGGATAATCTGGAGGAGATGTGACATAGACTCTCGAGGAGGGTTAGAAAGATATATTGTGTTGGTCTTTAATTAAAATCAGATGTCAGACAGTAAATGTTGTCCACCCACAGCTGAATGTTTTATTTGTTTTCAAATAGTTGCCCAAAGAAATCATTTCAGTATGGTGTAGGAGGATTTTATACATCTTCAGGGAATTCAAAAACATCTTTTTTTTCCCACTCTAATGAGCCTAAACTTGATTTCATTACTATTTTTCCAGTTGAGTATCCCGTGATGATATGAATGCTAGAGACATTTCGGCCCTGACAAGAATAAAGTTTAGAAAGACAACTTGCCATTTAGAGGCACAAAATGGCCAAATTGAAGCATTACATTCAAATATATCAGTATGAATTTTTTAAAACGGGGTCCACATGTAAGCTTGAGCATCACCTTGACACACAGCTCCACTTAACAGCACCGCTGGCTCCCGGCTCCCCTCTCCTGCTCCCCCACTGCCCTACTATACAGCAGAGCGAACACGGAGGAGGACATGAGCAGTACTCAGAACAGAGCGAGTGCTTCAATTAGACCTCTGTGCCGCAACCTTTCCATCATTGCACACTCCAACAACATGCAGCATACTTAGGAAAGACTTGTGTCTAAAGATATTTAGCCCTCATAAGAATAGCAGTACAAACACACACACGCATCATGTCAAGCAGTCATGAATCTTCATGGTCTGGTGAACACAGACAGAGAGGCTGTCATGATGCTGCTCAGGTTCACTTTTATCTTTCAAATCATTGGTTAACTGTTGTCTCTGTGAGTCAGTGAGGGCTGAATAATGCGGCCTGGAGACAGCGCAGAGAGAAACACAACAGATTCTTTGACACAACACGTACAGTATGTTAAGAGCTAAGAGCAGGCAGAATGCAGGCTGAGAGTGTGTGACATAAAACTGACCTGACTAGTGTCTTCCCACACACACAAAAGCACTCTTCAAGGATTTTAAAATATTAAAATGTAATTGTAAAGTCAAATTTAATAACCCAACATGGCTGTTCAGTAAGCCTGAAAAACAAACGTTAGTGCTCAAGCAAACCCTTTTCGTTATTCAGGTTTCCGAAGGGGCTAAGACGCATTTGTATTTATTGCTCTATTTTTTAAGGTAATTAAAATGACATCACAGCAGAAATCTCTTTTGCACCTTTGTCCTGGCTGATGTCCAAAGCCCTTATCTTATTCATCAAACGTCAACTGCGAAAAACAATAGTGCAGACGCATTTTGCCTGTTGCTTGGGTTACTATTTGTTCAGTAGCACATTCTTGTGTCGCACACATATACAGGCATACATGGAAGTCATTATACCAAATTATATGAGAAGGCAAGCCATGAATTGTTTCAGTGGAACATAATGCCGTGATATCTGCCACTCTGGTGGAAAATAAGCTGAACATCCGTCTCTTCCTTCGACATGCCATGTTTCTGTGCGTACCTTTCCCCTTTTCTCTCTCTCTCTCTCTCTCTCTCAACTTTTCCACAATGGGGAACATTTCTATGGCAATTCCTCGTGGTATGCCTGCCCACCTGAATTACTGATGATGTCACACACTCAGAACACCAACCAGCTGCCACAACAACCAAATTAATAACTCTTGCACGTGCCTTCCTGCTTTCATTCAGTGTAGACATTGTTGCTTAGTGAAGCCACAGCTAACACGGCGTCAGAGATGACGCATTTCCATCATCATAAATTAACTGAATCTCTTTGGCAGCTTTAAATATGAAGCAGAAAAAATGCCAGATATTCATTCGAAAATTTGAATTTATTTTATGACCAACAGGTCTGATAACTTTACCAAATTTACAATTGCTGATCCATTGCTACTTCGACAAACAACTCAAATCTGAAATGTAAAGCATTAGAGATTTGATCAGATCAGCAATCCAGCCAACCTCTCTCTCATAGTGCCCAGTATTCAATAACAGGACTGTAGCAGTATAACAGTGAATACTGAGAGGCTGCATTTCATAATGGATCACTTGGGCACTGCTAATAATCACCTGGCTGGCTCACAGCAACACCTCACATTCACATCCAGATGGTGCGCACTGATGGATAAAAGTGGCAAGGTGGATTCATCATCCTTATTATCATCTTCATCATCATCTCTGAGATAATTGCAAGCATCTCAATTACTTCTGCTCTTCAGCTCCAGAATTTCTAGACTCAAACTCTTAACTGTATAGCAACAAATGGCATGTACTGCAGCAGAAACGATTTTGCAGGTTTCTTAGATTATGGTCCTTGTAGATCCACCACTCTAACCAAAGTGCCTTCAAAACCCCTTATTGTCTTACCTAATATATTATCTACTTCATTGCTACACATCTCAGGAGCAGAGTATTCTGTCAGTCCATCTGCCTTTGTCATATGAAACCCCACAATTAACTGGATCAGACTCTCTGGTGCAACCAGTGGAAAGGAAAATGTGTTTTCTTTAAGCTTTTAAAGTCAAATGAACATTCAAGTGAGTCACTACAAATGCAGCATCTCAGAGTTGATCCAGCCATGCATCACAGTGCAATCAGTCTAGCCGTTCAGTAGTAATCTCATAAATAGAGACTGTGTGTTATGTTTTGTTTGAAGGCGAGAAGCATTACACTCAGTGACACTGAGATTCCATTTAAAATCCCAAATTAAAAATGAATTGTTAATTACACTGAATGGCTTCCAAAAAAAAGATAAACCAACTGGTTAACATTAATGGAGAAAGAAATCAGGGTTGTAACACACATTAATAAGGTAATTATCAAACCAGGAGGGGTTAAGAAAATACATTTCTGTTTCATGTGGCGAACTACTGAGAGACTGTAATCTTTGATTAGGTATATCTGGCAAGGCACATGACTAGGTTATAATACACAAGGTTGATAGTAGCTCGGCTCAAATCATGTGAGGTGATCTACGCAGAACATCCAATAATCTGTGTAACAATCAATACAAATGTCTACAGAGATTGGAATTGAGTTTTCTTATACAGTTGGAAAAATACTCCAGGCTCATTTAAACATCTAGGTACATTAAAAATGTATCAGTTATCTGATGGCCTATTATGACTGAAATTGCAACACTAATTATTTAACACAATAATAACAACAATTGTGTAATTTAATTTAGGTACTGTCCTGATGTCCCTTACTGTACAATGAAGGGTCACAACAGCAACACCTGACAGGTAGCCTATAAAGAAACATTATTGTTTATTTAAAAACAATAAAGTTGTTCTTAAGATACAAGTGTTGTTGGAGTTTTGGCTCTTTTGGACTATTTTCCTTCAAGCACCAAGTAGATGAAATTGTGTCAGCGTTCTCCATTAACCCTTTTATTGTCAGAAATGACTATAGGCTACAACTTTTAAAACAAAAATTGTTTTCAGACTCTACGAAGTGATGTAAGCTGTTAAGACATTGCACGAGGTGTCAATGCAGCTACATTAGCTAGGGTATATGCTAGGATATTACCAAAAAAAAAATGTTAGGGGCACCTCGCTGAAGTCCAGTGCGCTCAAAGGTGCTGTCAGAATCAGTCTGCGCGCCAAGCAGGTCCGCGTGCTCCCCAAAAGTGCGAGGTCAGACAGGGAGCCGGCCGCGCTCCAGTCCACGCGCAACGAACCGTCAATGGCCACTGTCAGGAGGAAGAGAGCCACGTAAAGATTATATCAAATCAACAATCGCAAAACTCATAGTCTCCCCGCACCATATTCTCGCTCCAAAATGAACAAATAAAACTAATAATATGACAACAACGCTTGCACTTTAACGTGGCAATAAAATGTTATTTATCATAATATTTGTTTTATTACTGGAGCAATAAATACTAACTATGAGTTTCAAGGATTAAGCTAATCCTTACGTGTTGCTTTATGGCCAAAGTTGCAGTCACCATGCCAACCCACCCATGCCTCCACAGTGACCCCAGGGCAGCCACTATGAGGGACAATGACCTTGTAAGGGAATGTAATGTTGCCGTATCTCACTGCAGTTTCCCCCCCAAAGAAGACCACATTCAAACATCTATATCAAATAGGCCTATAAAAAATAGGTAATCCCCCCAAGTAAATCTACGCCCACCAGCCAATTTCAAAAAGTCTTGTTAAAAGATACCTCGGCTCTGCTACAAAAAAGAGGGTGTGTAAAGGCAGCTGTGAAGCAAAACGACTCAAAGAACTGTCTGTTTTGAAAAATCAAATGTTCTGAATAAAGAACTCAAAATATTGAAATGGAATGTTGTACAAAGATTACATTTTAAATTTCTTTTTACACCACCATCAAGATGTATAGGTGTATTTTAGGGCGTCTTTAGGCTTTTACCATGCACTTTCAGAAAGTATTTATAATCATTGTATTGTAGTTCTGGAACACACTTCTTTTTATTATGTTTGTTACAAGTCTAAGTTAGGCTTATCATTCATAGAACCCTTTATTGTACGTATTGTACGTACTCTGTTGAGACTAGGCTACTGCACTTGTAGTGAGATAACATGGGGGTTTGGGCACAGAGGCCTATACTTCCATGCACTTAAAAGCCATGCCATGTCATGCAGGTAAGGCCCTGGCAGCAGCGCAAACCTGTTTGATATTTTATGAAGTCAGTTATGCTTTGTCGGAGTGAGAGAAGCAGTATAACACATGAAAAGCGCAGAATATGGAACATGCCTGTGATGGCATTATGCAATTTTTACCTCCTTGATGTGCACATTATCTGACGTAAACAGGCCACGTCATCAACACAACCAAACAGAGGCAAGCTGCGAGACCAAAAGCAGCTCTACATGGATGGAGCACAAATGTCACTAAGCAACCTCCTGGCTGCAAACGTCACATAACTGCCTACATATACAGGACTGTTTCGTTGACTACACGATTTTAACCTTTCTATCAGCTGCCCTCGTCATGACCTGACAGACTCGTGGACCATCATGGACCAAAGGTGCTTATAAACGCGCTCCCGGGCCTCCTGCAGCGTGCAGCAGAACATTTCAGCACCTGGACAGCTCCCGTCCGCCACATACTGAAGCTCCCTCTCTCTCTCTCTCTCTCACACACACACACACACACACACACACACACACACACACGTGCAATCCTGTGCGTGCTCTCCACTCTTCAAATCAGATTTGCAAAACGAGATTAAGAGGTGGGCCTCGAAATGTCAGTGCCTGGCTCCTCTTTCCAGCCCTCCACTGCAGGGAGGCGTTTCTAGTTACTGTCTGTGAAAAGAAGGACTCGCTCGATTAGTCGCCAGCACCCATCTCAAATATTGAGTCTAATATCAAGACCAATCACTCACCCCCCGGGTCAAAGACCTGCCATTCAGCGTGCCGAGCTCAAGTTGCCCACCAGCAGAATTCAATACGTGCCGTTTAATTGGGTGTGATGAGATCAGATGCCTGGTGTGTATTGTATCGTTGAATCTAGGCCACCTTGGTCAATGAAAGTATTGTTAAGAGGAGTGAACGATGTGCACGTGTTTTGTATAGCACGAGATTGATGTCCAGAATTTGACAGACATTTGAGCCCGGTGGATGTAGGTGGTGCAGCCTGTAACACCCAGAGGGATTTCATGGTGACACGTCAGGAACTGATTGTCAGAAAATGTTCACATTTCGCATGGATCGCCACAGCCTCCTCCTCTCCGTCGATGAGTTTGTTGGGCGGGTTTATTGCCCTTTACTGCGACACGCAGAAGCCCAGATAAATGACATTGACATTGCTCACACTTCAACAGAAATGTTTTGCTTTCACGTCTGCAATGCACAAGTCCGGTAAGTCATTGTAGCCACGGCTTTGCAGCAATGACCCTGAGCTAGACCAAGGATGCAATTCAAGGGACATGACTGTGGGCTATAGATCTAAGCGGAATGGAAATGAGCACATGTAATGGAATAAATTGATGGGACTGAGTTGCATTTTGGATGAAACACGGAAACACGTAGGCTAACCATAATGATCTTGATAAAACTGAGGTTAGTCTTTTTATTGAAACTTGTGGCGGCTCTCTTGAATCTGATCCATCCATCTGTGGCTAATTTGTTCATTTGTTCTGCCTTTTTATCTTAATTAATCTCCTTCCCTGACTGTGATCTTTCTAAAACGGAGCTGCAGCTCCAAAAGTGTGTCCTCCTCCCTCAAAGTAAATGAGATTGCAGTCTTCATTTTATTTCTATTTATTTATTTATTTATTTATTTCTCACACACACACACACACACACACACACACACACACACACACACACACACACACACACATTTTCTCTCTGTAGTTCCCGTTGTCGTGGAAACTGCAGATAGAGAGACTTGGCCGTGCATCGCTCTCACTCTCTCATGTCTTCGGGCTCTCTGAGAGACTTATGAGCGAATCAACACAATTAGGTCAAGACCAGCAGCAGTGTGATGTCACACACATACAGGCTAAATATGAGAATCAAACAGGTGGCTGCTATTGACCTACTGTGTATTACACTCTTGATACGTGCACATACGGTGGCTTTATGTGGGGTTTATGGGACACGGCATTGTCCTTACGCACTACGCGACAAGAAGACAGGGACAATGCGCTATAATCTATAATAAGTTACTGAAGCGACAAATTACATAACCAATTAGAGGCGAAGAGAGGAACTGTAAGCATGGATATGACGGATAAATCACAGAGCCAAAGGTTGCATATATCATTACCATCACCAGAAGAAATAAGCGACCACGTCTGTGTGTGTGTGTGTGTGTGTGTGTGTGTGTGTGTGTGTGTGTGTGTGTGTGTGTGTGTGTGTGTGTGTGTGTGTGTGTGTGTGTGTGCGAGAGAAATGGACCGATGGATGGATGGATGGATGTGTAGCAGGTTTGATTTATGAAGGCTATACAGAGGAGACCCAATCGAATAAATAACGGGGGATATCTGGGGGAGACACGCGTCAGAGGTGGGGATAGCACAGACTACGGGGCCCTTGGCGACATGTAGCCGCCAGCGGAATGGAATGGAGACACGTACAGCAAAGGTGTAAACAACCATGAGAACAAGTAGATGCAGTGGCAACAGGGAGCTTGTTTCTTGGCAACAAGCAAATGATATCTTGCTGCATGTGTGTGCCTCTAAGCACTGATGGTAATGAAGCCCGTTTCAATTTGGACATGTATGCGACTGCAAACTAATCTAGTTATTTTACGTTAACACCAAGAAGCGGTTGTGTCGAAATTCTTAGAAATAACGAGTAATAAAACTGAAGATTTTGTTCGGTCGCATGCGTAAGGATACGAGCAAAAAGGTGTCCTACCTTGCAACTAAACTGGGTCAGCGCGGTCAGAACCATCGTGTCTGGATGAGTCTTCTCGTCACAAATATAAAACGCCGTTTAGTAGCGCATCCCTCAATGGTGTCAAGAGCACCTCTGTCTTCTCTGCCTCTGACTGGCGTGCTCACCAAAAAGCTTCTTGCAACTCTCGTAGCATCGCGATGTTTAGGGTGCAGATACCAGCCCCTCAAGCTATTCCCCACCACCACCCCGCTAAAATGCACCCCTTCACGCATTCCATTTAATATCTAATATGATATTGTTTAGATTCCAGTAATCTTTAACAGCTTATTATAATGATCCTTATTCATATGCATATGACTCAGCACTGCTATCATATGTCTTATATCTCGGACACAGCATGCTGTGCACTTTAAGCACCCAAACTCACTCATAGCCAGCCCCTGCACCCGCGAAAGGCTGCAGCAAAACAATGCGAAAAATGTCAGGCTTCCTCCAGCGTGCTTTTATGAGAGCAGATTAAAACAACTCTTACCAACTGGCGCTTTGGAGCTGATACAGCCCATTTTTGCAGCTGCATGTAGAGCCTTTTAGGAGAGCAATCTACCAAATCTCTTTCCCCAATTTCCCTGCGTAAAAGACGTCGAGCGTACCTCACTGATCGAAAGCCTCTGTTCACTCTCCGCATCTACGTAGGCTCCGCTGGGTTCGCGCTGCTGTGCTCAGACCGCCGGATTGACGCCGAAGGGCAGGGGGAATGTCCAGCAACTTCTTCTCTGAGTTTTCTGGTTCTTCTTTGTTTTTTTACTTGCTTCAAATCCATATATATATACAGCCTAATGTTGTTGTTTTTTTAGCTTGAGTCATGTGTTTCTTGAATAAGTCTCAGCTCTACGTCACCGGTTGAAGGGTCGAGTCCTGTGGTTCAGCACCACAGCGGACGGACAGCGCTCTGTGAGGTGGCGGCAGCATGGGTCTCTGTCCTTGTCTGGCAGCTGCAGGGGCTGGGGTTTCCCCTCCTGGTCACTGCCGGTCAAGTCCACACCACCCACCAGCACGGATCTTTGGTCACGGTGCGCTTTGTGTTCGCTCTTGCTGTCGCCCGGTCAGGCAGAGTCATTGGAAGGTGACACTGATACAAAAAACCCACGTTTAACTGCTTATATACAGCCCAAACGAGTTTCCCGCCTCCTTGTACTGTTTCCCCCTGCTAGGTATAGAAGCGGAATGAGATGTGATTGGCTGGTGTCACCTTACATGCCAGCAGACATGGGGAGAAGGCGGAGTTAGCGGTGCACACAAGAGATGCAAGTTGTCAACCAAGGATTGCATTTCTTCTCGGCCGACATAATGCTAAATGAGGAACATACTGCATATTTCAACAGGTCTAAAAAGAATAATAGCAGAGTTGATGGCAGCCTGAAGGTTATGATGATTAGAAATAATAGTAACAGAGCAACACAACTTACTTGTGCGGAAGGTGAGATATTAATTCATTTTTTCCCTGTCGAGAACAAGCTAACAGTCCGAGCGAGAAAAGGTCGTCTTGGACCTCTACGTGCCCACAGGCTTTATACGTGGTGTTGTGCAGTGATGCAACAATATGACCATCCAATTATGGCAGCAGGAGCACATGTGAGGAAAGAGACATTTTTCACACGCAGTCTAACACAGGACATCAGAACCCTATTGTCATACTCCCACACTGTGATGTGGGATGTGGCCTAGCTACAGGCTTATTACGCCCTCAAAGTCCATGCACCCAAATATCGGCAACGTTTCTAAAAATAAGCGTTTGACATGCTCTGTTCATGCGTGTTCAATCAAAGTAACCCGTTATAGCGCAACGCACTCGAAGAGGGCGTGGATAAAAAAAGATTGGTCTATTGTGAGACCTATTGTGGCCTATTTGTAAGCGACCCACTCTTGTCTCCAGGCGGGTCCGCGCTGAAGCATCTTCATTCTCCCACCGTCTCTCTTAACGCCCACCAGGACTCTAAACACAGGCCTGCAGAGCTGCTGACCCACGCGGCAGCACCCCCACTAGCCTATTATGTGTTACCTACCGGAGGACGGATTCGGGGATATCTAAAAGGCATTTTAAATTCATCCACAAAACAGGATAATGAAACGGTCGCTGAATGGGTCCCCAGTGGGTGCTTTGTTACATTTAAAGATTGTGAACCACATTTACGAGCACACCATACTGACGATATCTTATTGAATTTGTTCCTGAGCGCAGAGAGGTGCAATGCGTGGAATCATTTAAAGACATGGAAAGATTAATCACATATCTGGGTGGTAAAAAATATTTGTTACCAAATATTTGTTTTCAGGACTCTGAATTCGATGTCTTTTCAGTCATAATACTTCCACAAATTGTCACTAGAAATGTAATTATTTATAGTGGGTGTTTGGTGGCTGTTAGATACCTGCAGTCCTTGTTCATTGGAAGATATTTACTCGGCAATGGTGCCGAAAGATCCCAAAAGAGAATTTAGATTGACACTACAGCTCACGTTGTGTGTGCGTAAATACGCGCGATAGAGCCAGAGAAGAACAGAATTATAGAGTTAGAATGAAAAGCCGTTGCTGCCACAGGTGTTTATCCACTGTGAATGCAGCCTTCAGGGCCATCACTGGTTAAAAAATGACCAACTTTATTAGCAGTAAACGCTCTTAAAATGGACGAGACACACAAAGTAACAAAACTAAAAAAATAAACTGGGGGGAAATGTGCAGTATGTGCCACTTTGTTCATCAGACATTCAACACGTGTGAGGACAGACATCCGTCACACTGTTATTTTTTGCTCATGTAAGGTCTTCTCATGTTCTGTGGTTTTACAGTTTAAAGCGCAGGGGACTCTAATCTTCTGCACTTCCTCTTTTCCTGCAATGCGCACTCAGATCCTATTTCATAACATCAAATTGCGGCAAAGCCACAGCTTATGTAGCCTCTCCATGCCACATGATACTTTGTCCGGTGCTCTAGCGCCACCGAAAGGATGGCTGTAGTACGGACAGCTGTAGGAGCCACAGGAGTGCGGAGAGCCTGTTGCGCAGTACAGTATATGACTGCAAAGCTGATACCGCATGGCCATGAACATGAGGAGATGCCATTATCAGAGCCTCGGGCGATAATGTGTCCATTCTGCAAAACCGAAACCTTCATATCTCCTGCTGTCATGAGCGCAAGAAAAAGAGTGCATAAAATAAAGACAAAAATATTAAAAATGACAGTTAATATATTTTCACCTTTACATAGCACATAAATGGCCAAAATGGCATGTTTTGCATATTAATATAGTTGGTTATGGTAAGCCACCATGGGATGTGTAGTAGTTAACTGCATAATATACTGTATGTACAGGTGCTGGTCATATAATTAGAATATCATGAAAAAGTTGATTTATGTCAGTAATTCCATTCAAAAAGTGAAATTTGTATATTATATTCATTCATCACACACAGTGATATATTTCAAATGTTGATTTCTTTTAATTGTGATGATTATAACTGTTTGACAACTAATTTGACAACTAATGAAAATCCCAAATTCAGTATCTCCGAAAAGTAGAATATTACTTAAGACCAATACAAAAAAGGATTTTTAGAAATGTTGGCCAACTGAAAAGTATGAACATGAAAAGAATGAGCATGTACAGCACTCAGTACTTAGTTGGGGCTCCTTTTGCCTGAATGACTGCAGCAATGCGGCGTGGCATGGAGTCGATCAGTCTGTGGTACTGCTCAGGTGTTATGAGTGCCCAGGTTGCTCTGATAGTGGCCTTCAGCTCTTCTGCATTGTTAAGTCTGGAGCATCGCATCTTCCTCTTCACAATACCCCATAGATTTTCTATAGGGTTAAGGTCAAGCGAGTTTGCTGGCCAATTAAGAACAGGGATACCATGGTCCTTAAACCAGGTACTGGTAGCTTTGGCACTGTGTGCAGGTGCCAAGTCCTGCTGGAAAATGAAATCTGCATCTCCATAAAGTTGGTCAGCAGCAGGAAGCATGAAGTGCTCTAAAACTTCCTGGTAGACGGCTGCGTTGACCCTGGACCTCAGAAAACACAGTGGACCAACACCAGCAGATGACATGGCACCCCGAACCATCACTGACTGTGGAAACTTTACACTGGACTTTAAGCAACGTGGATTCTGTGCCTCTCCTCTCTTCCTCCAGACTCTGGGACCTTGATTTCCAAAAGGAAATGCAAAATTTACTTTCATCAGAGAACATAACTTTGGACCACTCAGCAGCAGTCCAGTCCTTTTTGTCTTTAGCCCAGGCAAGACGCTTCTGACGCTGTGTCCTGTTCAAGAGTGGCTTGACACAAGGAATGCGACAGCTGAAACCCATGTCTTGCATACGTCTGTGCGTGGTGGTTCTTGAAGCACTGACTCCAGCTGCAGTCCACTCTTTGTGAATCTCCCCCACATTTTTGAATGGGTTTTGTTTCACAATCCTCTCCAGGGTGCGGTTATCCCTATTGCTTGTACACTTTTTTCTACCACATCTTTTCCTTCCCTTCGCCTCTCTATTAACGTGCTCATTGTGTCAATGGTCGTCTTTTGGACAGCTGTCAAGTCAGCAGTCTTCCCCATGATTGTGTAGCTTACAGAACTAGACTGAGAGACCATCTAAAGGCCTTTGCAGGTGTTTTGAGTTAATTAGCTGATTAGAGTGTCTTCAATATTGAACCTTGTCACAATATTCTAATTTTCTGAGATACTGAATTTGGGGTTTTCATTAGTTGTCAGTTATAATCATCAAAATTAAAAGAAATAAACACTTGACATATATCAGTCTGTGTAGAATGAATGTATACATTATACAAGATTCACTTTTTGAATGGAATTACTGAAATGAATCAACTTTTTCATGATATTCTAATTATATGACCAGCACCTGTATGTGTGAAAATAAATGACCATATGATGATATAGATCACTTTGATATAAATAATGTTAAAATAGTAAATCATAGGCTAAAACAAGATAAGGGTTTCTTTCTTTCCTATTAATCCAATTAAAAGCTATATTTTTCTCCTTTCAAGCTTGTAAAATGGCTGTAAAACTCAGCATGGAAGTTCATTGCTGACTTTGGAAATAGTAGTTTGACCAAAAAGGTTCCACTTTTTTGTTTTTGTTTTTGTAGCATTCAAGCTCATTTCAAGTCTTCATCAGCGGATGAAGTTTGTTCTGACCGAACTCCATCCACTGATAAAGACAGTGAGATGCGAGTGGAATGCGTGAAACAGCAGCTGTGTTCAACTCTATTTCAGTTGGTTGAATGGATTCCAGTTGTGACACTTTTCACTAATGAAAGTATCAAAAATGTACATAAAAGCTACTGCAGCATCTGTCTATCTGCCCATTACAAAACAAACAAAAAGCTTTTGGTGCAAGTCAATGAACACCATCAGTGAATAAGGTGTAAGATGCACTTGCAACACCAGCCTTTCATCAAGAGCAAGTCCTCTGAGCTAGGCCATCAACAGCAAAAGCGAACCAGGAGCTGAAACCTGTCAAGCTAAATTATTGAATAATATAAAAAGGCTTTTAACCAAAGCTTAGAAAACTAGCTGTTCCCTGTTCCAGGGAGCCAAGAACAGCACATAACATCGGGTCAACAAGTGCAAGGCCAGCAATGAGATTGAAGCATTCAGCCAGCAGAATAAACATGCCTTAATATCTATTCAGTTTTAGTGCTGAGACTGCAGACAAGAAGATCAAGATCCTGCAGACTTCTTGGCTTCTCGGAGGAAAATCGCATGAAGAAAATGAGGACGGATGGCATTGGAGAGGCGCCTGAATGAGCAGAGAAACAGAAGATAAGAACAGAGTGACAGATGCTTTGACCCAGACTGCTGTCTCCAGTGGCAGAAGGAGACATCCTGTCCCCTCAGGGCTTCAACCGAGTCAGCCGGCCTTAGTGGAGAAGCAGCAAGTGTGGGACATGAGCAGAATCTGTTGGATGGACAGGAGTATTCATCTTGAGCAGGAGATGAAACAAGCCCTTTCTGCGAAGAACCTGGGTTCCAACCAAAACAAAGGAAACCAAAATAGGTTATAGTTTTTTTTAATGGTAACAACAAAATATTTTCCCCACCCTCTCACTGTCCCCAACATTACCCAAACCCTCTCTGACCTATTTAGAACTTGATTTCAAATTCAATTTAATTACAGTTACACATTTTTATTTTCAATTTACACCTTAATTCACAAATATAATTATATTTTCCAAACAACGGAATGCCTGTATAACTATTATCTAAGTTGTGTGTTCACCCAACACTTGACAGTGGTAATTATAGGCTTTCCTTGATTTCATGTGTGTGTTTGATTTTCTTCTCATTTGTTTTTAACCTGGTCATGTGCTTTTGCCATGTCAATGGTAGTATCATTATTTTTTTGTTCTATTTTGTGTTTGGCCTAGGACACCAGGGCAGTTATGTGTTATACCTGATCTATGACCTGTAGATCCAAATGTAGACATGCCGTGCCACATGACCTGTGGTGGAAGAAGTACATCTTTTACTTAAGTGAAAGTAGCTATACTGCAAAATAATCCATAGCTCATTACAAACAAACATCCTGGAACTGAAAATGATACTTGGATAAAAGTATTATCAGTAAAATGTACATACGCATCGAAATTAAGAGTAATCACTATGGAGACGGAATGGCCCCTTCCATTCTTATTTTGTATAATGAAATTATTACTGATACATTCATTTTAACATACAGTTGATTGATTGTGTAAAGTAGTACACCATATTTATAAACTCATCCTAAATTGTGTATATACTATTTGAATGTGTACAGTAACAGGCAACTAAAGCTCTTAAATACATGTAGTGGAATAAAAAGTACAATATTTCTCTTGAAAAAGGAATAAAGGTATAAAGTAGCATAAAACAGAAATACTGAAGTAAATTAAAGTATGGTACATAATTACTTTCCAGCACTGCAAATTATGTACTGTATAACATTTGAATGACAATATGCTTATAATGCTTTCTGTTCATGTATTGAGGATACTGCATGTTCAAATGTAGTAATGAGATCAAATGATGAAAGAGTCAGTGTTCCCGATCGCTGCTTCGTCCTCCCTTTAAATATAACTACAATACTAAACAAAATAAATAAAAACTCACCTGCACTTCCTCTTAAGCTGTTGAGCGTCACTCCACCATATGATCTATGAATGTGTATTAACTAAATGTGTGTTAAAGATGAGAACAGGCCCATCATCTGAAACCAAAATGATGGCCCCCGGCCAGTCTAAATAAGTACAAGGAGAGTCAAAATCAGGTTTAATAAACTCCAAACCCCAGCAGATGTCCAAAATAATTACTACAATCTGTCACCCAAAGATAAAAATAGGTGATCTTTAAATATTTTGCATTATTAATGGACTGCTGTAGTAATGTCATCAAACGAAGTTGCCGGGAGCCTCAATTAGCACTGCGGATATTGGAGAGGATCAAAGCAATAGAGTCCTTTCTCGATCATCATGCATCAATGGTTGGATAATTTCAGTTTTATAGACTAAAACGTAATTGACAGAGACAATATCAGCATCCTGTGTCGTTTTACATATAAAAATGTATTTAATCATACAAATGTGGTCTGTCATGTGCTGTTTCTGAACACATTACAAGTAATGTATGCTGACAATCTTTCAAACATAAACGCAGCTAAAAGGGATAGTTCGACATTTTGGGGAAATGTACTTATTTGCTCCTCATGAGATTGAGATTGATACCACTCTCATGTGTGTTTGATAAATATGAAGCCAGAGCCAACAGGAGATTAGCCTATTTTAGCATGAAGACTGGAAGTCAGGACATAGGCTAGTCTGGCTCTCTCCAAAAAAATAAAATAAAATCACCCACCTGCCAGCACCTCTAAAGCTCACTGACTAAGGTGGCTAACTTTTTTTAATCTGTACATAAAAAGAAGCTGTGATTTTACAGGGATTTATGCGCTGGAACTATTTTTTGCCAACATCTGTCACCGTGAGGTTGCCAAGCAACCAGCAGAAAGAACACCAAATTTGGCGGTATTACATTTTTCAGATAAATTGAAAGATTAAGTGTCCCTTTATGGTTAGTAGTTATTCTACTTCTTTCCCTAAATGAACAATTTGTAAAAAAAAAAATTTAAAAAAAAATTTAAAAAAACACAAGATTGCGACGAATGTAGATCTGATTAGAAGAGTCATTAGATGATTATAAGGTTTTTTGAAGGAGCCATAAATGTCAATACATGACATATACATTGTTTCTATGTAAGCTATAGAACACTTTATATTAAAAAAAGAGACAACCCAATTCTCTATTTGGACTGCTTCAGGCAAGGCAAGTTTACTTATATAGCACAATTCATACACATTGGCAATCCAAAGTGCTTTACAAGTGAGAGTTAAAGAATAATAGAGAAAATAAAACAGATTTGAAGCTGGCTACATTTGGAACACCTTTATTTATCTGACTTACCGCAAACCTTAAGTCTTAACAACAGAACTCTGGTCCTGCTGAAACTACCTTGAGCAAATCCCTGCTTACTCGTCCTATGACCCGGACTTCTGACCTCCCTGACAAGTGGAGTGAGATCAATAGGATTCACTAAGGAAAAGGGACCTACATCAGCACGACAAGTGCCAGCAGTGCACTGAGGAGGCTACTGAGCAGAGCTGGCAAGCCATAAGCCGCCCCAGCTCTGTTCTTATCATTGGTGAAGATGGTGTGAACTGCAGGTGCTTCAGTTTGCCCCTGGCAGTGCCTAATGTCGGCGCCCACGCAGGCGGCGTAGGCCATGGCATGGGCAATGTAGTTCTGCTCCTGGACGCCCTGGAAGAGGTGGGCCATAGGTCCGCGGGCAAGCACTGCCACATCCTCCCCGCTGTGGGTGGCCGACTGCGTGGGGACGGCAGCCAGTTGGACATAGTCTTTATTTTCTAGAAAAGAGACAGAAATATCGCAATTAGCCTACAACTTCTTGCGCTGCCCCAAGTGGCCAAACTAAATCCACTAATGCAGCTTTAACTAAAGTGTGACTGAATATTTCTTACAGATGCTGAAAAGATGATGTGAAATTCTAATCATCCATGTGGGGAAAGTAAAAAGAGCAGTACTTTTAAACATACTACTTTCAGTATTCATTTCTTACTGGAACAGTTACACTCCTATCTATTGAATTGTGTTGTCATATTACCTGATCATTTTCTTTCTTGGTTTATAAAAAAATAATGCAAATGAAATTAGTAAAATGTCAGTGAGAGACAAAAAGTACACCTGATTATATTATAAGGAAAGGTCACACTGTATTATTGGACATGGATCTCAAATGTAAAGGTCATTCAAGTTGTTTTGAAATAGTTTTCTCTTTCCCACTGTGTGTTTCCAGCTGTTTGTCCTTGATAGATAGATAGATAGATAGATAGATAGATAGATAGATAGATAGATAGATAGATAGATAGATAGATAGATAAAAAGTAACTATTAATTACTGACTTTTTAAGGAGTGTTGTAACTTGTCAGGAAATTTGATCAACTGAAGTCTGTGATATTCTCATGGGGAAAAAAAAAGAAACATTGCGCGTGTCTTACTAGTGTTGACATCGCGGATGTCTGGACGCTTGCCGTTGATGATTTTGTGTCCAGGTCCGTTGCCATACATCAGTGTGGTGTAAGGCAGCACGTCTGTAGCCCACAGTGGAGATTTACCTTGAAAATCCAGAGAGACCATCAAACATTATCTTCGATTTATCTTTCTTATTTTTATGTTTTTTCTCTCTGCTTCAAAGTGCTAAACACATGCACACATGAACACACAGGCACACACGCAAGAGGAGGAGTCTCTGGATCCCTAGCGTGTTGCAGGAGGAGCTTGTTGAGTGTTTCTCTCCGGTTTAGCCATTAGCCTGGCGAGTCTCCCCGCTAATGGAGAGCTCAGAGTTTCACAAGCACATTAATCACTGCTGCACTGGTACACTGCTGGGAGGAGGAGGAGGAGGAGATGGAGGAGGAGGAGGAGGAGGAGGAGGAGGAAGAGGAGAAGGAGAAGGAGAAGGAGGAGGAGGAGGAGGGTAAAATAAGGATATGACCGAAAAGAGTGTAGAAAGCTGGGAACAGCACTACATAACATAACCCATGTGAATAAATTCCATTGTAAATGTTTCGTACCAATGAAAAACATCCTGAGTACTACTGGTAGGGGAGAAGTACATGGAGTAAGGGGGTAACAAATTTAGCGTTTAAGAGAGACCTAGAAAGAAATTACACCACAAGTAATTACCCTGTATATATTAAAGCCTTTCAGGGTACAGACATCCCAAAAGGCTTAGCCTATATTTCCTTTCACAATAGCAATGTAATGAGCAGGAACCAAACTACGTGTGGCACAACATTCTTTTTCAACGTCAGCTTTGATTGTAAAATGGATCTTAAATTGGACCCAATAACTACATTACTGTTCCCCAATATTTTCACATCATTTTAAAAAACATACACATCTTTATATTTAGCTACAGCTGTATAGGTACACTCTTTTTCCCAGGCTTAGCATAATTATTTGTGTAGCGACAATAACGTACACCATATTTATAGTAATAAGTACGCACAATACCAGGAACCATGAAAGCCATCGTTAGTTTTATTATTTGCACCTGTGCTTTTCCTACTGTGACATGTCAAAATTTCTTCTGTGTAAAAGCATGAATACATACAATGTGCTTTGATCCATTATATAAAACACTGACATCTACTACAATACAGGCAAACCAGTAAATCAGTTTAAGCCTTAATAACACCCTCTCTCGCTCCATGAATGTGTTAGGTTCAGCCCTGGTTTTACGCCTCCATGTAAAGGACAGGGAACAGTGATGGAGAAGGAACAGAGAGTTGAAGGAATAGAGGTAAATTGTAAGTAAGGTCAATACAGATACGCACCAAAGGGAGACTAACAGGCGAGAAAGACTGATAAAGCGAGGAGAACTTAGGGAGAATTATATAAGAGAGATAGAGAGAGATGGTCAATGTCGATGGTCAGGGAAAATCAGAAGGGAGAGAGACAAGGAGAAAGCAAGGGACTGAAATAGAAAGGCTACCAGCTTATGTGTTTACCCGGGCTGTAATTGCAGGGGAGAAAAAGCAGAGGAAATGTCAAGCTGCTGGTGGCAGAGGCACACTGAAGCTGAGAGGAAGCAGGCATCACATACACACACAAAGACACACACATAACAAGCACAAAATGCCACCTGGGTGTCTATTTTCATGGGCTATAAACACACCTGGAGGGGGGAATGGATGGGAGGAAAAGGAGGAATAGGGGAGAATGTCTCCTGCGTCAGAACTCTCTTGTCATACATTAAAAAAAAGCAGTGAGCTGATTTCACACGCCGGCAGTACCACATCAATCTATGCATTTTAGAAAGAGAGTAATACAGGAAGTTAGTTCATAATTACCCAGAATGCTCTGCCCTCGGAATGGATATCCATTGAAGGTAACAGAGTGGGAGTGGTCAGCCATCACTATAGTTAGAGTTTCATGCTCTTTGGTGAGTTCAAGGCCCTTGGCGATGGCGTAGTCAAAAGCAACCGTCTCATGGAGTGCCATGTACGCCCGGCCAGAATGGTGAGCCTGGTCAATACGCCCACCTGACCACAGAGACAGGGAGGGGTTAATGAGGAGGGAAGGGGACCAGAAACAACTAGTTCATTTTTTCATGTATCTGTATTTAACTAGGCTAACTCAGTAAGACAAATATTTATTTTACTCAGAAGTAAAGAAAATAATGTTATTCAGCCACTGGGTCCAGCAAAAAGTAAACATAGTAGAGCTGTAGACTTGAGTCAGAATTAAATCCCAAAGATTAGGATTTGAGACTTGACTGCTGTGAATTGTTTTGAGATTGGACTGCCTAAAGACTTGACTTGAGATTTAAAGTCTAAAATTTTGACCTAGTGAAAACTGTGAATGAAAAATGAATAAGAAAACAACTATCAAGACTTTTTAATTGTTATTCCTATACATTTAAAGAACTGTTAGTTATGGAAAGACACTGTTCATGAAATTGTTTAAACTAGCAATTTGCTTCTGAAGACTTCTAACCTGACTTTGACTTGTCTTTATAGACTTGAGCCTTACCTTGGAACTTGTCTGGAGTGACTTCAGACTTGACTTGTACTTGTCTTATATGACTTGACACGTGACTTGGACTGTCTTGAATGACTTGCGATTTGCTTCTGAGGGAAATATTTGGCTCTTAGCAGCTAAATGCTCCAATATGTTCACCAGCTAGCTTGTCTTTTTGACTTCAGTCAATGCTTTGAGGTGTCTGAAATAAATCAAGAACTGACTTGGGCTAATTTGAGACTAATTTGATTTGTATCCATTCACTTGACTCAAACCTGGACAAGACTTTGACTTGTATCCATTGACTTTGACAACAAATACTTTACTATAACTCAAAAGTTGGTTCTGACTTGTCTTGACTGGTGACTTGTCACCAACATTCCATTGATTCTTTTGAGATTTGACTCTGACTTGTCTTGGATGACTTGAGACCTGTGACTGGACTTGTCTTGAAAGTGTGATAAATCACTGAAGAGGACAGTGAAATGTATTTAAAGAGCTGTCAAGACTGTACAGCATCAGAAAATACCCTTTGCCAAGTTCAAAATGGATGCATAAACAGCAGATGTGAGGTGGTAGATTCCAAAGTTGAGCCCTTACATTGTTAGCGCTGAGCAGACTACTTGAAAAATGTCTCTTGGAATAAAACAAAACATTTGGGAAGGGGACCTACTTTCTCTTGCAAAGAATTTTAGATCAAGCTAGGGGATAAAGCTGATGTTTTTTTTTGTTTTTGTTTTCCGCTCCTGTCCTCTCCACCAGCTGGCAGCTGTATTGGAAAGTGAGGCAGGCTGGTTAATAAGTTGTGGTCTCAGTGAGCTGTCAATGATTGGGTGCACCATATGCCTGCTTCTATTTATACATTTGCTTGTTATTTTAAAGTCATTGTGAAGACACTCCGTAGCACCATGGAGTCCCCAGGCGACTGCCTCAGATTAAAGGAGAGATGGATGAGGAGGCCGGTGAGGCAGCCGGGTGGAACAGAAACACATCAGCCAACCACACTCCACTAGCACACACTGCGGCAAACTCATTGAGCTGTATGCAGAATCAATGTCAAGTCACCAGATCCACTGCAGGTATGCACTGTTCTCCAATGTGATGTATTCTGGAGGTTGTCGCTATGGCACTACCACTCAAACAAACTCAATATCAGGGCTAAAGTCACTATAATATAAATGTAAACACATATTGATGTTTTAGCAAACCACAACAATTACCAGTGTATTCCTTTAATTGCCACTTGGGGGCCCTTTGTAATTATAACAGGATAAATGATTCAATTGATCCACCTAGAGCATCAATGTGTTTTTTCCTTATTTTTAGCAGAACCGTCACCTCTCTGCAGATTTTATTATCCAACCTTTAAAGGATTAAGTGATGGGGGTGTATGGAAGGTGGGTAAAGCTGCTGTCCTCACCTTCCACTAGCAGGAAGAAGCCTTTAGGGTTTTTCTGAAGGATGCGGATAGCCTTTTCTGTAGTCTCTACGATGGACGGGTCCATGTTTGGGTCCCTTTCCGTCTCAAAGTGCAGATCACCAGGTTCAAATAGAGCTTGGGGAGAGAAGGACAGACCAAATCATTTTTATGTAAGAAGTACAATACATCAGTTTTATCAGCCTACAGTGGAGGTGCAGCAGAAAGAAAAGCCCCATCTTTCTCCTACTACTACTATTTTCAGCACACATTAAGTGATAAACCACAGTGTGTGAGCTTAAAATACAAAGTCTCTACAGCAGCAAGTGAGCACTCAGCCCAGCATGATGACTGAATCTCGACATTTCCTCCACACCACCACACACCACAAATAACTGAATACCTTTCAAATTTATACCGGTGAAGGCAAAGAGTAGCACAGGAATAACCATGATTTGAACATTTGGACACAAGTGGGTTACACTTGGAGCAGGGCCAATTTTTCTGCTGTCAGTTTATGCTGGTTGGTTAGAATTCCTTTACAAGATAAAGTTAAGGGAATTTCCTCCGCCAAGGAGGTTATGTTTCCGGCTCGGTAAGTCTGTTTGTTTGTTTGTTTGTCAGCAGGATTACGGAGAAAGTATTGGCCCAGTTTGCATGACACTTGGTGGAAGGGTGAAGCACGGGCCAAGGAAGAACCCATTATATTTTGCAGCGGACTTGAATCACGAGGCAGACACAGAAATAATTTCTTACCTCCGTTAACATTCCAAGATAGGCCATTTGTGCTGCATTCATGTTGTGTGGGTATAATCATGTTTCATGGCTAACCTGATCCATTTCCTTTGCTCTTCGTTGTCACACAAATACTGGAAACCAATTAATGTGTTGTTTAATCACAGCAATACAATACAACACATCTTGTTTGTAGCGTCCATGATGTTAGGATAGGACTATCCGAAGAGCACAGGAATGCACCATTGGTCTTGGCGGAGGTCTGCGCTCTCTGAGTGCCATTCTAGTTCTACAATAGAGAGTTAAATGAGAAGATCAACACCCCTCATATGTCTGTACCTTTAATATGAAGTTGGGGCCAGCAGCCAGTTATCTTAGCTTAGCATAAGGACTGGAAACTACATATAAAACAGATTAAACTAAAAACTGTTTTGGTCATTTGGGGGTTTAAGAGCTGCTTGTAGTTTGTTATCTTCCAAAAAAGTCAGTGAATTCAATGAATAACTCAATCATAATAGTAGGAAGATAACAGCTAAATGATGTCATCATGACATCATCTATAAATAGTAAACAGAACCTTGCACTGTCCACAGATTTCCTAAATGGCTCACGCTGTGAATGTTTTTGCACCTTGAAAACATTATGTAGGTCAGGTACCGTAGTTTGAGATAAAATGTTCAAGACTGACATCGCTGATACAAGATGAAATGAATAAACTGCTGAGTAAATCAAGGACACTACAAGGCTATCAATGTGTTCTTGAAGGGCCTGATGGGAATGCTTTGCCTTCATATACTGCTCTGCTGGAGAAAAAAGCATAAGAGGGCAAAGGGAGGTAAATAAATAAAATAAATACAAACTCACCCATGAGGTAGTCAGTGGTTTCAGGGTCAACAGCATTGAAATCTGTTTTATTCCACACATAGTGGGCTACCTGTGTCAGGACATAAAAATGCACACACTGAGTGGGAGAAGGACAGAAAAAGTATGTGTGCTTGTTGTTAATCACAATTTGCCATGCACGCCCCATAAACTTGAATATAAGTGGAACGAAAGTCTGGCATCAATGCAAAATTCAAATGCTGTCACTGACGTTAGCACCCTCCGTCTTTCATAGTTTCCTTGCAGCAAGTTGAAAAGTTCTGAAAGAAGCTGTTGCTATAATTAAGGCTGTTTTCTTACCTTTCCAATTTTCATGCTCTGCCACTCATCAATGAGGTTGCGTCCGTCTTTTCTTTTGCCCCTAGAGGAGTAATCCCTGGGGTATTCGGGATCTTTTGTGCCTTTAGGGGTCATGTACTTTCTACCACCACCAATGATGACCTGGAAACACACACAAGCACAAACACACACACATTTCAATGTAATTAACCATTCTAAAACAGAATACAATTGTTAAAAACGAATGAGAATGATCTGTGTTATGGAGAACCTCACATCTATATCAGTGTTTTTGAGGAGCTGGGAGGCGATGTCGGTGCAGCCGTCCATCTTGGCGGCCTCGGGCATGTCAGCGTCACTGTACCACTTCCTGCTGGCGCTGTGGGCGTAGCTGGCTGCTGGGGTGGCATGTTGCACCCGTGTTGTTGTTACAATGCCGACAGACTTGCCTAGAAGATTGATTTGTTTCATGCTTAATGTATAGTGGATGTATAGGCCTATATGTACAACATATGCACTCTGCTGTATGTTTGTGTAATATTCATATATTACAGTATATATATATATATATATATATATATATTCGGTTTGCTGAATGTTTGGAAAGGTTTGAGCAATTAATGAAAAACTTTCTCAACCCCCTGCAGATACTGCATATTACAATTATATTAAGTTATGGGGTAGAACATACACTTTTGCCCTGTTAACCACCTTGATGCCCAACATTGCTCTTTAAATCCCCCTTAAAGCCCCCCAGTGGCAGTACAAAAAGACACTGTGGAAGACAGCAATGCACTCCAGAGACACTGAGAAGCTGGAAGCAACATACAGACTGCACCAATTTTCACTGGGATTGTCTCAAACATCTATACAAATATATATATATATATATATAGTTACATTCACCAAGGATGTTATGTTTTTGGTTTGGTTTGTCCGTTGGCCTGTCAGCAGGATAACAAAAAAACTACAGGCCTGATTTTCATGAAATTTGGTGGATGGGTGTAGCTCAGGCCAAGGAAGAACCCATTACATTTGGAGCAGATCATAATAATGGGGTGGATACACAATTTTTTTTTTCACTTTCACTTTCGATAGAATTTGCATTTGTGCTGCATTCATTTGGTGTTGGAATAATCTGACATTTGTTTCCCACTGCATTAAAATGTGAGATAGGGCATGCCTTGGCGGGAGTCTCTATGAATGCCCTTCCAGTTAATACTTCATTTCAAATTTTAACATAGTGGTTTTAAACAGCTTCACAGTTAGACCCTTTCTAATTACTAAACTGATTGACACATGCACAGTATATGCTTTATCTGTTTGTTCCTACCAACACTTTGAATTTCCCATTAAAGCTGTGATAACATAATTCCACTGAGTAAATATTTAAACCCAAACTGCAATTTGTATATCTGCACCACATGAATGGTGATGTTTTATGCATAATTTTAGAAATACATTTGGTATCTTGGGTGACTCCTTGGGATGTTATCAAGAATTTCATTTTGATGATCTATTACTGTAATTGCTTATGTTATTTTCCAAGCAAAAGTGCATGGCACAAGTATCTGTTTATAGGCTCTCAAATGTGAATATTTTCTGGTTCTTTCAGTATTCCATGGTAGTAAACTGAATATCTTTGTGTTTTGAACTGACCATGTAATCATGGGCTCTGGGTATTTGTGAAGGGCATTTTTACAATATGTTGACATTTTAAAATAATTTATTCATGAAAATAATGGTGAATGTATCCAATGGTTCGCAAATAGAATGTCAACAAAGAAGTGGAGTCCCTTTTCATATTTGAAAAGGGATTTGAAGTTGAAGAGAGTTTATTTCAGTTTCAGATTTGAGAAAAGTCCCAAAAAATAAACATTCATTTTGTGTAGCGGTTTTTGTTGGTTTAAATAGTCCTTTCCATCAATATAAGTTAGTAGAACCATTTGAGGACTTTGCTATGAAGACCATTTCTAAAAGGTGATTATATGACACACATACTTAAAATAACTTCCTTGTACTATATAACACATGCACAAATTCACACACTTGAGTCTCCAAGTGCTGTGCTGGGGTCAGGGTCATGGTCAGGGCAATGTCACGCTGTTTGTTTGTGTTTGTGTGTGTGTGTGTGTGTGTGTGTGTGTGTGTGTGTGTGTGTGTGTGTGTGTGTGTGTGTGTGTGTGTTATAAGAAATGTATGGCCGTTGGTATCACAGGAACATGATAAGAATCAAGGTGCTTCCCTTTGCAGCACATTGCCTTGCAGTGTAACCTGCGGCTGCAGGCTGCTATCGCTTTCAGCTCCCTGGTGGTCCCTGATACCGGTCTGACGGGACACTGCGGCTCACAGCAGAGCGTTTAGCGGTAAAATCGGGTTTTGCTGAGGCTGTGTAAGACCTGAGGGATTTTCTTTTGTCAGGAGCCAGAACTAAAGTGTGACACGGCAGGGCTGTGTGTCAGGTATCTGCCTGCTCTCCAACAAAGTGTCACAAAATCCAATTTGTTACTTCAATCACAGCACCGTTTGAAGACATCCTGCTGCATTATCCCTTCAGAATTGTCAGCCATGGCAGTGTGCACTATATTTGAGTTTATTTACATTAGCAGGAAATTACCACTATCACAAGTGCAGTAGTTGTTGTATTAGCATATTCTATTTTACATTTGACATTTAGCATAATGGGCTGACTGGTAAAACAATGAATTAATAAAGGAGTTGCCTCCTTTGAGCCTTAGTAAAACAGTGACTTTGCTGCATTGGATCATGACTCTTTTTTTAAATCATTCACATAAATGTAAGCAACCCTTTATTTCAACCCTATCTATGCATTACAAACGTTAAAATGGTTTATAACACACAATGTGGTTGTAGATGTAAGTACATTTTAAAGTGCTTATTGATGTATTTGTTAACAAATATAACTCCTCTGTACTGTACCCATTACAACTTAGTAAACACCATCCGCTGTTGAAGATGCGATTAAAAACCGCGGAAGAAATCTAAAAGGTGGACCTTGAGTTTTTTGTCAAACTACCATTTATAAGGTCATGAATTAATCTTCAAGCTCAAACGGAACTACGTCACATTCTGAGTCACGTGCGTTACCAGAAGTGAAGCAACGTAACAAATGCCCCGATTTTAAATCACCCCACAATCCTTTTCTAAACTTAACTGAGTAGTTTATGTGCCTAAACGTAACCACACCAAACATTAACAAGGTGTTTAAACCTGTGACAGTTACGTTCTCTGGTTTAGATATAAGGATAAGGACGGAAAATGCTACTGTTGGTCATAATTTCCTGCTACCGCTAGGAGCGCTACTTTATAAACACTCCTGTGGGTCGTATTAGAGGATAGGAATAAACGACCTATATTGTCGTAAGTCCTCATTTGTTGTTTTAACACACTGTAATGATTTGTTCATGTTATGCTGTATTATCAATAATTCATTTTCTGTTAATTGCTTCACAGGGCAGTTATAATTGGTGTCAAATATAATGTCTCTGCTTGCAATTACTTTACAGTGATTTATTAACCATTTATAAAATGTTTTTATAGTGATTATGAATGCTGAATAGGGGGTTAAAGTGTTACCAAACTAGGGGAATTATAGACACATACTTTTCCAGTGTGTGGCATCTTCTATAACATAAACACAGTGGTGATGTTTTAGCCTGTATTAAGTAGTATGGTGTCTTGTTTTGAAGGAGTTTATTTTTGCTTCTATGCACAGTCTATTGAGCACTAGTCTTACCCGCATCTTTGGCCCACTTCAGGATGGATGTGACCTCGTTGCCCTTCTGAGTCTTGCAGACTCCGTTGCGAGCCGCTGCACTAACTCCGATAGTGTTCAGGTTGGTTTTCACTCCACACAGATACGCTGTGGCTGTGGCTGCACTGTCTGGAATCTGGAAGTCCACACTGTAGGTCTGCATACGCACACACACAAACACACAGACACACACACACACGCAGTATGACACCACCTCTCACATGACCACAGGGCTGATTACATTACAATTCAGTTTAGGGTTTATGGATAGCTGGTGTCATACTGTAGGTTGTACAGATAAAATAAATCCCTCTGAGAAAAATGTCAATTTGAGCTATATACATACAATTGACTTGCTATTTGACAATATGACAAACTTGCGATAGCACCCATGGGTGACCTATAGTTGGCACAGCAAACAACTCTCTTGGATTATATTAATGAATATATATCAATGTACTGGGCATTTACATATTTGTGTGCAGGTACATATGTCCATTCAACCATTAAAGTGGTGTGTGTGTGTGTGTGTGTGTGTGTGTGTGTGTGTGTGTGTGTGTGTGTGTTTGTGTTTGCGTGCCTTAGCTAGTCCCACGTTAGGGAAGGTGTCCATGGTCATCACTGTCTCCTCTCCTGTCTGGTTCTCCAGCTGTCCCTTGAGGATACGAGACGCTGTGTATGTTGTGATTCCCATACCTGATACACACACACACACACACTATTAATTCCAGCCTCAATAAACTCATAACTGCCTCTACAATAATTATACTATACAATAAATGAAATGTCTCTCCGCAGTTTGTTCCTGCTGTAAAGATTAAAGTATTATTGTACTTAGCCACATCTTCTTGTTGTCTGTGAAATATTTGTTTGCACTGCACATTGATGAAGCAGACAGGAAACAGCGTAGATCAGGACCAAAATTACAAAGTATTTAAAATGGTAGGTCAGACACTGGTTCCTGATTCTCCTTATCTTACCTTTTCAGCCAGCCAAGACTGTTTTATGTTATTAGTGTGTAATGTGTAACCTACCATCTCCAAGGAAAAACAGGATGTTCTTGGCCACATTGGTGTTGAGCTTCCTGTCCAACGCTGACTGCAAAGTCTTCCGGGCTTGTGACCTCCAGAACTCCGGGTTCTCCTCCTCAACTACAGGCGAAGACACAGATCAGACTGGTTTCAGTGCAGAAATAATAGTAGTGGTGTTAATTGTGTAATTGGTATGTTCTTTATGCTTTTAGGTTTTACAGTGTAATAACTAAAAGATGAGCAACTACAGAACAAAAGCTGCCGATTAAAGCACAACATGGTTTTTGGGGAATCGCAATTCTCACTACAGGTGCAACTCTTCTTTGAACAAACTTCAAACTTAAATGTATTATTTATTTGGTTGCATCCTGCAAAGATCAGTGTGATCAGAAATAAAAAAAAAAAAAAAAAAAACAGATGACTGCTCTTTGTTTAGGCCCTTTGGGACTTGAATGTGTGTATTAGCATGTTTGTTTTGTAGCTGTCATATGTCCCTGACATGCTCTCATTGCTGTGCTGTAACAGGTAGTTTGATACAGTAGTCCACTAACAAGCAGTAAATGCTGATCAGCAGCCAGTTGCACAACACCACAAGTACTGAGTGTGCTGATTTGCAAAGTTTGGAAGCCCCTTACAAAACGAGTGGGTAGGGAAGTGCACAAAAAGAGTAAAGGATTGTAAAGGATGAAAGGAAAGGTGGAAGCTGAGGAATCCTTAAGGAGGAAAAGGAAAACCAAAATGAGGGTAAAAGACAACACAAAGTTAGAGGAGAAAATAAGCCCTGAATAGGTGGTGATTAAATTTTAAAAAGCACACGGAAAAATAGAAAATAAGTCTGACTCCAGGGTAAAAAGGTGAGGATCATACATCAAGCTCAACATTTTCAGGCCTTTGTGATCCAAAGGAAAAACCTGCTGGTTTGTGTGTAAGGAGGATACAGTTGGAAAACAAAAAAAACTATGTGCAAAGTATGTACCTTCACTACTGAAAATGTACAGTTGAAACATTTGAAATAGTTGAAATACTGAAGTTGTAGTTGAGGCGGCGATCGAAATACAAATGCTGAAAGAAGTTGAAATAGCTGTTCAAGTAGAAGTGGAAGGAAAGTCAATGTGTTGGCTGAAGTGTAATAAAAGTTGTTGGAATAGATTGTGTATGAACAATGGCAGTTGTGGTTCAAAGGTGAAGATCCAAGACATGAAAAGGTTCGAAGTGTCCATCAAGGTATAAGCATTGAAACTGCTGAAATGTCAGTTGAAGAGAAAATGATAAATGCAGTAAAACTATTAGTTGAAAGAGTAAGAGATGGAAGTTTCCAAAACAAGTATAAGGATGTTAAACCTCACAAACAAAGTCCAGCAGAAGAAGAAGCTGAAGAATAATACAAATAAAGATACAAATGTATGTAAAATGTGTGCATCATTGAAGTGTAGTTTGTACTTTTGCTTATTTAAAGCTAATGTACTTGCACTTACTACTTGTTGTCTGGAGTTTGCACCTTCAGGGTTGAAAGCACTTAATTGGAAGTTGCTTTGGATAAAAGCGTCAGCTAAATGACATGTAATGTAATGTAACTGAAGTGAGCACACTGACTAGTTCACAAAACAGGTCTTCTTTTTTTCTTACCTTTGGCACTAGACAATCCAAATGCCATCAGCAGAAAGAGAGCTGAGATGACCACTCTTGTCAACTCCATGTTCAAGCTGGCGAAGCGCTCCTCTAACCTTCCCAAAGATCACTTCCGCGACTGAAATAATGCTTGTCTCCAATCACACCAGCTGCCAATCGTCTTTAACAGCATAAATTCCTAATTACCCATAGGCCTTTGGCAAATTTATGACCTGACTGGAAAATGTGTCGCGGTTGGGTTGGAGCCAAAAATAGGTATAACAATGCACAAATAGCTAAATGACTAAAATAGTAAACGAATAGATAAGATTCTGTATATGTGTCAGTTTGAACCAGTAAACAGTATTTAACAGTTTAAATCTAAGGAATTAATTATTGACAGTAGTTAAAGCTTTATATGATAGTGTTTAATGATAAGAATGTATTTAGGGCATTATTTATGACCCTGTGCTAAAGATCAAAGGAATGGTAGGGAATGTACCAAACAGCTATGGAAGGAGAGAGAGAGTGTGTGTGTGTGTGTGTGTGTGTGTGTGATTTTGAATCATAAATGGGCTGTATCCGACAGATAATGCAGCAGGGGACACGGTTATGTAAGTGAGAAAGACAGAGTCCGCTGGGTCTGAGCTGAATGGCACAACCACTCAGCCATCTATTTTTCAATGAATACATTAGCTAGAGAAGAATATTTGTATCTGCAATCATGTTTTGTTTGATTGCTTGTCCAAAATTTCTCCATCACTGACGGTGATGAAAAAAAGAGGTAACATGGCAACTGATGCAAAAGCGTGTTTTTTCTACTTATTCAACAGGTACCATGAGTCACACTGATAATGGGACATTTATTGGTGTACCCTAATGTTCCCAATTAGTTCACTGATTAGCATTGTTAATGCGGAGGGGCAGTTGATGATGAGGACTGTGGTAATGTTATGTAAAATGAGTTAAAGACAGTGAATTATCTGAGGATTGTGTTTTTTTACAACTGTCAGTGGAAGCACGTGTGGGGGCTTCACGTATGAAGACCTAACACCATAGTGGAAACAATTCAAGATATCTGCACCTTTCACAAAGGACATTTTAAATGCAGTGTTGGGAAGTACATTTACCCAAGTACTGTAGCCTACTTAAGTACAATTCTGAGGTATTTGTACTTTACTTGAGTATTTACATTTTATGTTACTTGCTAATGAAATATTGTAGGCTACTATACTACTATACTATATTGTACCCTACTACATTTATTTGAAAATTGTGGTTACATTGCAGATTCAGATTATCAAAACAAAATATTATCAACAAATAAATGATGATGAATTATTATAGGTTAAGATAAGACTTTCTTGATCCCTTGAAGGACATTCACAGGCTACACAGATTTACCAGCTGCAACATTAAAGTGATATGTATACATTATCCTAAAACGGACTGGTATGCATAATGATTACTTTAAAAGTAAATTTACTGTTGGTAGGCTATTGTTTCGATGACAATACTTGCTTGTTTGTTAGTACTTGTTTTTATTGTTGTTTATTATTTTTCTGTAAAGCACTTTAACCTTGTTAAAAAAAGCACTATATGATAACCAGTGGTAGAAGACATATTCAGATCCTTTACTTTAGTTAAAAGTACTAATACCACACTGTGAAAATACTCTGTTACAATTAAATGTCATGCATTGAAAATGTTTCTTAAGTAAGTATGTAAATATCTTTAGGAAAATGTACTTAAAGTAAAGTAAGGCCTACTCAATGCAGAAAAATCCTCACATTTTAGAAACTGGAAACGTTCAAAATGGTTCCGTCAATAAACTAAGTGTTGTAGGCCTATATATTGTTGATTAGTTTAATTTATACTAAAACATATTTTATGAAGTACATGTGTTTTGCGTGCAAAAATCTTAATGCGTAAAGTAACTTGTAACTAAAGCTGTCAGATGAAAGTATAATATGTCTGAAATGTAGTGGAGTAGACGTAGAAAGTGGTATTAAAAGAAAAGACTTAAGTAAAGTACCTCATATTTGAAATTAGGTACAGTACTTGAGAAATGTACTTAGTTACATTCCACCACTGATGATAACAGACCTGAATACTACTTCCACCACTGGGGAAGGTACACTGCGTGGTGAGTTGAACTGGCTGACATGTTGTCAACCACTGTGTCCTCACTGGTGTCGGTCTCAGCAGCCAGCGGGACTGCAGACTGTTGCGCACACACCCACTGCCATCTGCTACAGGGTTATGATTCATGATGGTATGATGTTAGCTCATTACCTTGCTGTACACACGGCCGTGTGTGTTTGTGTGCAACTGCAATGATCCACCATGGGGATAAAACGGATCATCATGACCGCTATTAGTCGGGTAGAGAAAAAAAGTCAAACATAACATAATGGACCGTTCTAATGTTACAAGAATATAGTTACTGGAAAAAAATGGACAAAAAATAAAAATGTCATTTAAAGAATAGTTTGACATTTTGATAAATATTCACTTTCTTGCTGAGTGTTAGTTGAGAAGATTGATACCTCTGTTATGTCTGTACGCTAAAAATGAAGCTAGTCGGTTAGCTTAGCATTAAGACAGCTAGTAATTAACACATTTATTCTTGTCTGAACGTCAGAGGTACTGGCAGGCAGATTTTGTTTCCTTTAGACAAGATAGCTAGCATTTCCCCAGTTGCCAGTCTTTTTGCTAAGCTAAGCTAGCTAACTGTTTCCTGGCTGTAGCTTCATAAATAGCGAACACACAGCATGCTATCAATCTTCTGAACTAACTCTCAGCAAGAAAACTATTACATGTATTTAATATCTTCAAATGTATGCCCTGTGGGGTATGCTGATGCATCAGGGGAGCTTTATTATCACTGGCCCCCGGAGTAAATCCTGTGAGGGGAGGTCTTCAGGCAGCCAGAAAGAGAATGGCTCTGTTTATATGTTGGTCCTACACTCACAATAGTCAATTTAAAGCCCCAAAGAGAACATTTTCAACATTTTAATAGTAGAAAATGAGAAGATGAGCCTAAATTCTCCTGTAGGACTGCAAGTAGCTTTAGCCTATGTTAAGGATACTCCAAGTGTCATGGCATTGGGAGGTCAAAGCAATTCAGCCATTTAAACTCTCCACAGTTGGATGATGAATGGGGCATCCAGGGGCCAGGCTCAGTCCAATCTGAGTCCATGTTCCACAGAAGTAAATATCTTGTAAAAGGTGAATTTGTGAACTGGCTCTGTGTCACTTTGTCAGTCTTTGTCCCCTCCTGTTTTTAGATTTTTATTTACAAAAAATTGGTTATGGAAAGATATATTTGACTCAATTGTCTTCAATCTCACACGTCTTTTCCATCAAACACAGGTTGTAACGTATGTTTCCAATATGAAAAGCTAATAATTACTATTTTACCTAAATGTATTATATTTTGATATGTTTTTTGGGCAGGGAATTATTTCAGAAGAAGCTGTCATGAAAACCTACTGCTATACTGAATGTGGGTAGTATATACAGTGCAAGGGCCCCCTCTAGTGTTATTAAGACGGTGAATACTTTAGTTGAACTCAAGTGAGTGTGAGGAAGAGACAGATGCTGTCTCCCATTCCATACTACACTAACCAGCTGAAAGAACATGGTATAAGATATGAATAATAAGTATGATATACGTAATAATATCTTAAAGTATAGTGTTATATATGTGCAGTACTGTATATGTAATGTTTTACAAACTATAAAGTAATAATACAATGCTAGGACATATATAATAGCAATAGAAAATAACACATGATACAGCATATAGTACAATTCTAACAACATAGTAGTTATAGTGTATTATTATCTAGTGATATAATATATAAAGTGACCTGCGACCTGCGATAATTTGTTTATTTCCTTTGTGCATTGCATTGTGGCACAATAGTGTACATAAACAGCACATTTGAAAATCAATTGTTTCTTAGTATACATACTGAACTTTTTGAGTGTTTTTTATTGTATCACTTGTCCATTGTAAACACCCTGCAGACACAGGAAAAGAGCACACCTAGAAGTGGGTTTTTGGTATTTGGATAATTTTTGGATTTACCTGCCTCAGTTCACCCACATAATACAAACAGATGAAATCCTGCATCCCTTCTACAACAGTAAACAGATGTGCACAGAAGGGTGTTCTGTAAACATTCATTCATTTAAAACCCATTAGCAGGCTGCAGATGCAGATAATACTACTGAAGAAATGTATTTAAAAACATTTTGCAGATGGCTACAAATGATATTCAAGCAATATCCACAAACCATCAAGCAGATGTGCAATCTTAAGTAAATGTCAAACGAAAAACCAGAAACTCATCTGCTTATAAACTTACATACTGATTTTTGAATCATATGCAGCCAGTCTCTTGTTTGTTTGCTGATGTAGGGAGTTGCTGGAGGTCAGGGTCCTACAGGTCACGTAGGTTCGTCTCTCAGGGGAAGATCTGGACATTAGAAATATTCACATTTAGCACACATGTTCACTGATAGTGCCTTCACAAATCAAACACATAGCCTAGAGAAGAAAAAAAAAACATTTTCAAAATTTGTAGATGTTGTTGCTAACAAGCTGTAGAGAAAGGTCTGGCAATGCGAGACTACTAACAGAGCAACTTTCAATAGGTGCAATATAGTATATTAATACATTCCAACAACCATGTCATCATCTCACTGTTTACTCATCTAATGTGTCAAGACTTTGGGAAGTGATGGACCTCACCACTGCAGAGATGGCTATTACTTAAAACTTACTTACTAAAACTGTGCATTCATCATCAGAATAATAGTAAACAATTGCACAAACATGCTGATCTGATGAAATGGGGGGAAAAAAGAATATTTGCTAGTAGGAATGCAATGTCAGTAAGTCCTCTCAGGATTTCCCCTCTGGATTCTGAACTATAACAAACTGTACAGTGCCTGTCTGGCCGCTAACCTTTTTTTTATAATGTGTATTATTTGTTAGTGTCTGGGCCCCTTTACACAAGCTTTAAATGGCTTACCAGGGTGTCCCATTTCACATATCTTCATTATGTTATGATTGTACTTGTCTTTTAATTTTTTGTGACTAAATTGAACCTTGAATCTTCACAATACACTGTGCTAATATACTTTGGAAGAATTACATAGAAAGGACTGATAGGTCTACCTGTGACGCAACAGTGTGAAAATGTCATCTGAAAAGTGGGACCAGCTGACTGTGATACTGCACCTGAGTGAAAGCAAGTTGGAGATAAAGCGGAGCATGTCAGCAGGGATAGAGCAGGTCTCATAACAAGAGAGATAAACTGATAAAGGCAGTTTGAAATTATGGCCTGACTCTGGGTAAGGTTACACAGAGGCTGAATTACAGCCTACAAAGGTTTCTGCTGTATTCTGTTGTATTGTCTGTGAAGTGTTGCTTAACAGAGAACATCTGAACAGTTGAACAAGGAAACGGTTATGAGGTAGATGGAACTCCAAAAGTGTGTGGACTGTGCAACAGAGCTCTGAAGTGATCAAATATAACCGACTACCTGTAAATGTTGAAAGTAAAAATGTGTAAACGCTGAGGTGCTACATGATTGCTGAGGAGTTATTTTTATATTTTTTATTTGCTGGAGTGGTTTGCTGAGCATACACACTCTTTTGGACAAAGTTGCATTTAGGAGCTGTCCAGGACAACCACACTTTCTATTTCTGGCTGGTGTTGGGGGCTGAGAGCCAGAGTGAAGCCCACTCCCCTCCCCAGCACTGATATTTCTATTTCTTACTGTCTGGGGAATTGAACAACTTTCTTGCAATATGTTTACTTCTCAAGCTTATTCAGATGATTACACCTAGTCCTTCTGACAAAAAGGAAGGGATACATAAGCATAAGAGCAGCTTTTTGAATAACTACGTTGGACAACAGTCTAAAAGCAGTGATTTCTGTGTCGCTGCTTAAGAATGCAGTTTTATTTCGAGGAGAGGCTCCAGCTAATCTGGCCTGCATGTTTTTGGACTGAGAGGAAACTGGAGCATCCAGAGGGAACCCACATAAATGCAACATGCACACTGACCACTGGATATTCAGTACGTTTACCTTTTCTTTCATTCATAGTGCGAGTGCATGGAATTTATCACTGCTATATACAGTAATTCTGTACTAAATCATGTCTTTAAGTGAACATTAAAATCTTAGTGAACACGTCTCCTGCCAAAAAAATGTAAAAATACTCTCGATAGCTTTATGGCTCCTGTTTGATAGAAATTATTTGTGTTCTATTTTGTGGTGCCTTAACCAAGTGTCAATGCTAGGAATAAGTTACATGTACTTTTATGTCCAAAAGCTACCAAGCTTGATGCTGGTTACAAGTGAACACCCATTCTACGTATCTGGGGTTTACAGGACAAGACAGACAGCTGTAGAGTCTGACGTGCCGCACTGCAACCACAGAAACCAGCTCTCTATCTCAGTTTAAACCTGCCCTTCTTGTATGTGTTAGGTTCATGAATGCTGGATCAAATCAGCGATTATATCAAAAAGATCCTTTTTTTTTTTTATACTTTAAGAAAATTCAGCAAATCATAATTGTGGCAATGGATAAAATCATTTGATGAAGTTATAATTAAAAATGCCCCCTCAAATTAGGATGTATTAAGAAAATACTGCGGTGCTCCAAAACTTTAGGATGCAAATAATTTGGTTTAAAATGCAACTTTGGCAAAATTATTTAATTGCAACATATTTGGAGAATACACGATAGAAAGCCATTGCAATCATTCAAATCCTGTGTATGGAAACCTTGACAGGAACAAAGATTTAGAGCTTTGCAGAATCATTGTTGTGTTTCTGTTTATCCATCTGAAACTTTGTTTGAGCCAACTACTCATGTAACCAAATAGCAAAGATTGGAGGATGGCCACATTTTATTTTCTGGAGTTTCCCAAGAAGTCTTTTTTTCTGAAGTTTTTCTGTTAATTCAAAAGCCTGTATAAAACTGTGGCACATTGCAAGTTAATATTAGGTGGCTGCAGGGGGAATGTTTTTGGAAATTCTGACTGGAGACACGCCATGCCCATAAGAAAAGAAAGAATAAAAAGTAGTATACAAAACCATATTCGTGTAATTCACAGAGCTTACTTTGAATGGCTTTAAGAACACAAGCACACCAGCTGTGTTGTGGGGCAGAACAGAGGTAACGTAGTATTTAGGATCAGATAGGCCAGTCCCACATTAGCAGGACAATCCGCCTTAAAACAGTCTTCACAAAACGTGGGAGTATGGGAGTTTCTTTTATTGGCAACGATCTTTATTATCTCTTCCAGTTTTGGATGTGAAAAGAGGCATTAATTTTACTTTAATTAAATATATTTTTAATAAAGTAAAGCAAAAAAGTATTTACAAATTTTCAATTAAATTGTAATCAATGACTTGGGTTGGATAATTACAAGCACCTTCTGCCAGCTGAGGAGAGAAAAATATAAATACAGGGAAATGACTTTGTTTAAGATGAGGGGAAAATAACATGGCATTACCTAAGCATTGTTCTTTGAAAAAAACCTAAAACAAAACAAAAAAACATTTATATATTTACAGAACTCTCCTGAAATGCATTTCCACTCATGGAAGCAGAAAAGGCTGTAGGATTCGTACTGTTTAACTTTGTTTTTTTTTTAAAGTTCTTTTTCATTAAAGTGGATTCATTTGTATACTTTTTTTCAAGTCTTATTCATTTTATTTTATGTTTTTTAAATCCCACAACAGGCTTTGTAGGAGATTGCTGATGTGAGCCTTCGCTCTTGCTCTCCCTTTCCGTCCAGAGTTTATTTTTTGAAGCGCAGGAAACAAGTCAAACAGACACATGGGAGGATATTTTGGGGTTTAGGGTACCCCTCAGCAGCAAAATGGTCAATGTTCATTGCCCCGCTCCTCAGTGACACTGTCCACATAAAGTCTGTGTGAAATCCTTGGGGAGTCAACAACCGTTTGCTTTAACTCCTGTCCGAAATGTCCGTTTCACAGCTCTCGCCACTCTTCTTTGTAGTTTTCTATTTTATTATAAAATGCACACTCCAACCATCCAACGCCGGAAAAAAGAGAAACAAAAGCTTGCCGTCTACATAAGCGCCTCATGTAGCTCAAACACCGTACACGTGACTTGACAATGTTGCTGTGCCGTGTTCACATGCTAAAGGATGAAGTCATCAAAAATATAGATGTGAACAGCCTTTTAAAGGTGTTTTAAATATCTGTCATTAAGCAGTGTCTTGAATAGTGTTGCTGTGCCGAGGACAAGCCATTTGAAAACAGGAGATAAACCTCAAAAAAATACTGAAGGAAACAGTATTATCTCCCACGGCTTGTAACGCTTCTCAGCATTCTCTTTCATAACTAATCTCTCTATTTAATTCTGTAATTTAATTAATTTCAAAAAAGACATTCAGTTGTGCAAGGAAAAACAAGAACCCCCCGAAAAAACAAAAAAATAACATGATCGAACGTTCGATCCATAATACAATCTCTCCCAGATGAAGAATTTTTTTTCTTGCTTTTTTTTTTTTTCCTTTTATGCAGAAGGTTTTTGCTGACTTGGGGTCTTCTGAATCATCCACAGAACGATTGCTCTCCCCAATGATCCTCTCTGAACTCCCACCAGTTCTCCCAGCGGCTCGAGGTGCCCCTAGCTATTGTCGGACTCGTCCTCGTCTTCGGCCTCACGGAGCCAAGTGAAGAAGGCGGTGACGGACTTAAGAGCCACGCCCTTGCCCTGCTGCTCGGCGGGGTCTTTGCTAGACTCCCACTTGTAGAAGGCATCCTCTTTGATCACGTCCTCGTCGTAAAGACTGTCAAAGAACATCCGCAGCAGATCTGAAGGAGGGAAGAGACGAATAATGTTCACAAGACTTCATTTCATGGCAATTCTAACTATATTTGAAACCAGTTCCACGTGAAAAAGCTGAACAAGAACAATTGATCCGAATTTACGTCTGAAAAGTCATTTTGCCTGCATTATTTTTGCAACACTAACATAGCAATAATGCACACAAACAAACATTTCTGAAAGTGGCAACAAAGGATAACGGGGAGAACATGAGTTTGACAGCAGCCACTCACTGGCAGGTTGCTCCATCTGCACCATCAGGGCCTGCAGGGCATACAGAGCCTGCAGCTCCTTCTGCTCATCCTTCAGGTATTTCTGCAACACCTTGGCCCTCAGTTTGATCTGCTCGCTGTCCACCTTGTTGGGGTTCTCACCTGCAGGCAGTCATTTTGGAAAAACATAATTTAAAGGGACTCGAATGGCATAGTTTGAGTTAGGATTGACTTGACGAGTATTGATGAGTAGTAACTCGCTGACATATTTCCATAGTGATTATCATCCTTATCCGAGTCCTGCATGAGCAGGTTCTAATGAGGGACGTAAAGGGTACATGCTGACTCACAGATGATTGCTGACTGGCAGACGCAGGTCATCAGAGCTCTGACAAACATGTTGGAGGAGGTCTGCTGCTCATCTAGGTTGGCCTACACAAGACAAATTCATTAACACACATGCAGAAAACTGGAGGTAATCTAAACAGCTTCATTAATAGCAGACAGAAAGGAATTTGTAATAACTCGTTGGAACCTGGAACCATTGAAACTTTGAGTTCATCACATTCGTGATAAAGGAAAGGTCTTTTGTTGTGAACTTGCATTGCATGTGTTCTTTGTGTGATTGATGCCCCAAAGATGACAAAGGTGACAAAAATAAATGTACTGAATCCCAGAGGATTTCATTACACATTTGGTGTGTCTCAGGTTCAGATTCTTGAATTTAATGACTTACCATTTGAAGTCAGAAAAGTTCTTTAACGCCATTACAGCCTTTAACGTTCTGGAAGTCTTAAAAGAAAATGTCTTACATGGTGTCATGCAGACCTAGTACACTAAAACACGCCTTTTCCCTGCATAAAGGGGCATTTTAAACAGATTTGTTCTCATGTTGATGTCTGAATAGTCATGACTAGTTATCACTTAACTTTAAGAACCACCCTGAAATGAGTGTGGATATCATTAATATGCAATAAAAAAAAAAAGAATTATATATATATAAAAAACTATATAAAATGTGCTTGACACAGACATGACCAAAGCCTCATTTTAAGCCCTTAAAAAAGGTAAAGATTGTGAATGGAAACATGGAAATGAAGATGGAAGTAAAAGAATGCAATAAATACTATAAATCAGTGTTTTAATTGATTATCAGAGTCTAAAAGATGTTTTATTTTGAAAAATGACCAGGATTCTCTCCCGTCTCTTCCTTTTGACACATTACCGCTCAATGAAACCCACAAACATGCAAAGAAATGAGTCTTTGCTGAGCTTTTTCTGCTCAGGGGGAAAGGCCCGCGGAGGAGGAGACAGAAGAAGAGCCGACAACTTCAAAGAAAAAGAAATTTAACAGACAATACCAGGAGCCCTACTTAAAATACGGATTTATCGCAACAGGCGATTCTCCCGCTCTGCATAATATGTGGCGACAAGCTAGCAAGTAAGGCAATGAAGCCTTCAAAACTTATTTGGCACATGGAGACCAAGCACCTTGATTTTCTGCTGTGGCAGCAATCAAAACAAAAATCACGGAATAAACTGGACTTAAGGAACGCACTTCGGGAGTCACTGTCTCCCGTTAACCCCAGATGGGTCCGTTTGGTTGCACAGAAACAAGCGCAGGACTCCCACTGAAGGTAAATTGTGTTTTTCATGCATTTTACATTTGTTTTCATATATATATATATATATATATATATATATATATATATATATATATATATATATATATATATATATATATATTATTAGATATTTGTTTTCATGCTGGTTGTATCATTTTATTTTGTCGTGTTTATCCGCCACACCTTGAAGAACGGTCCGTCAAAATATGTCTTAAATGAAACCGGTCCGTGGCTCAAAAAAAGGTTGGGGACCGCCGCTATAAATTACACGCAAGCAGGAATACAAACCTCAATCCAGTCAAAGATCCTCTGGTTGTTGGCCTTGTCCTGGATCAGTCTCTCCAGCTGTTTGGTCAGCTCTGCAGAGCTCAGCTTCTTTTTGCTCTCCTCCGACTCGTCGCCCAGTGTGAACTCCACATGCTAGTTAGCACCATGGAGACAGAAACAGGCTTTTTGCTCATCTTTTCAAAATGTCATGTTACTTCTACTCACTCCACTTCTCATTCAGTGCCTGAAAGCAAACTCGCATTCAACTTCTACACAATCAGTCTTGACCACAGTAATACGACAAAGGGAATACAGTGTTCACAATCATGAAGTTTGGTTTCTGGTGTAACACAAAAACTGGAGCTTACAATATTATAATGTTGCACTTCATAAATGGTTTCTATTAAAATTGAATCCCGTCAGCAAAAAAGTTTTGATACTATAGTGGGGTATCATACCTATACTAAAAGGCCTCCAATATAATGGATGATTAACAACGGTTCAATATTGTGAAAATATTGTTCGCAAATTTCCTCAGTTAATGATGAAGCTGGTGAGCGACCTCTCACCTCTTCTGTCACAAACTTGTTGACGTCTACGTCCTCGGGGAGGAAGTCTTTCCACCGGAGGCCAGCCTCCCTCCACATGGTGCCCGCTTTTTTATGGCTCTAATGAGGGAGATGCAGATTGGTTGTTAGACTGATGGACACATACACTGATCACACTGGCATCAACACGCCAAATGCACTGATTCAAATTTACATATTTGCTCAGTGTGATTGGCAAAAAACAGTACTAAGTAGAACTGCATTCAGTTAGTATTGGTTTTCAAAAATATTCAAAAACCCCTATCAGTCAGAAGAATACACTATTGGATACAATATAATATAGAAAAGGATTATAATTGATTGGTTCTTACCATTCCTTTGCAGAGTAAAGTGAGGATATGGACCAGCAGGACTCCAGCTTGGCCCAGGGGGATCAAAGGCTTTGAAATCTCCCTGGAAGCATAAAAAGATCAACACAGGTTAGACAAACAGCCAAAAAGGTATCTTCTCTTGCAGATTTCCCTTGCTGACATGCTGAGGGGCCAAGTGAGGCCTGGGGACTAACCTGAAAAGTTCTCCCATGGGGATGCCTCCCTCATGGAGCATGGGAGTGATCAGCTCTGCCAGGTAGAGCCAGATGTGGGGGATGTCTATTGCCATGTCTTCAGCCACCTCCAGGAGCTCCTGGAGCCTGAGGAAACACACACAGTGCACACATTTCAAAGTTTATTCAAGGTTTAAAGGATGAAAAACAAGTTCAAAATGACTTCACAGATGGGAAAACTAAGCATTTATGGCACCTCACTGATGATATGATATTGGATAGAAAGATTACTTAATTTCAGCAACTGCTTTCAAACATATGACTTTTCAGAGACTAATTCACTAGCTAAAGCCTGTTCATTTTAAATCCGGTTGTTATAAACTTTATTTCAGTCAACACTAAAAACTCTGCTAACACATGTCACAGAAGAGTTTGGTCCAGCTGCACTTGCTCTCAGATTTAAATATTTACTTATTACATGTAAACATATTCATAGTTTTCTATGAAAGTCAATGACACCTTTTATGCACATGCTACATTACTTATCGTACTGAACCACCTCTCTGGGGCTCCATACTGACCCATTATAGTACTGCTGTGTTGGAAGGATGTCATTCTTAATAAGCTGTTGCAGAAGCAGGCCCATGTGCTCCCTGGCGATGGTGCTGCGCTCCAGCGTCGACTCCAGCCCGTTTCGTACAAACACAAAGAGCAGCTGAGTGCTGTTCATCTCCTGCACACACTGTAGAGCCTCCTGTAGGGACAGAGAAGGACAGACAGATTGTTGTAAGGCTGTTAGTGGGTGCTGGAACGCTTCTGTAAGGATGAAACTGTGCCTGTAATATACAAGTATAAGGCATTCACAGGAAACAATACAGGCAGGTAGTAAAGCTTTACTGTTTGTAATATGCATATTATTGGTAGATCTGTTCAGCGATAGGCCTCCTACAGTCGTAATATAGGCTGTATTTGCAAACCAAACATTTCCTGCTTCGGCGTATTCAATGAATTACGGTGTGCCTTCTATTGTGAGGCAGCCACAGGAAATGCACTGAGGTAAAGACAGAACAAGACAACAGCAATTTTTAAGCGTTTTTGGTCAGCGGGTCATTTTTAATTTTTACAAGTGAGCAATGGAACAAGAAAAAACTGATTTGTACTTCTGTGTAAGGGAAGTCTGGTTTCTTTTCATTTTCATATGCATTTCAGTGTGTACCTTCATGTCGTTGATATGGAGGTACTCCTCGATGATAGCGGTCGACTTCTTGCTCAGTTCTTCCTCAGTCAAGGCAGGCTTGGTGGTGGTCAGGGTCTGGAGAGGGGGAGATGGGGCAGCTGTCTCCCGCTTAACTGTTCAAACAAAACATATTTTATTTTAATTTATGCTAACTTTTGCTGAAAGAAAAAAGGCTTTCCTGTTGTATAACCTTTTTTTGGTAAGTAGAGTATGTAGTTCAGAGTTTATAGATGGCTGATATAAATGGCTGAAATGTCCAAAACATATTTTCTGATTATTTGAAATCTATTCTTAGCACAGTAGATTATTCTCAGATTTAAATATGTAGTTTAAATCTACACTACCGCTACGTCACGCGTCCTACCATTCTCTTTGCTCCTGGCTCTGTCTCTGCTGCCTCTGTCGTCCGTCATGCTCGCTACTCTGCGGACAGGATCGGCCGGCCCACGCTGCTCTCTCTCCCTGCTCCGCTCTTCGTTCTCCCGACTGAAGCTGCGCTTGGTGACCTGCAGTCGGTTACGATCACGGTCGTCCCGCCGCTCATCCCGTCTTTCAAATCGGTCACTGCCACGATCAGAGCGGTCGAAGCGATCACTGCGCTCTCGACTCGAGCTGTTTCTATAGAAGGACAGAGGAAGAGCAGAGTCAGGAAAAGATAACACAAACACAGAGTATGACTCTGTAGGGTCCCACTGTGCATTTGCTAGTGGAGATTCTGAATATGCTTCAAGAATTGTGTCCTGTTCCTCACCTCTGAGGAACTCGCCTGTCCGAGTCCAGGGAAGAGCCTGAGGAGGAGGACGGCTGCTGTAAGGCTGAGAACCTGTTCAGAGTGCTGGTGGTTGGGCGGCCGCCTGGCTCTGAGCCTTGGGATGAAAGTACAACATAGCACACGTTGAGTTTCTGCTTTAAGGTGCTCAAATACGTATTTATTTGATTTATAATCATCACATCAGTATGGGACACCTACCAGAATCTGCAGGTTTGGCACTGGTGCCACCGCTGCTGCCCTTACCCCAGCTCCCCCATGTGCCTTTACCTCCTGGGGCAAGCAACTGATTGTTGAAGTCAAGAACAGGCGTCTGAAAGAAGAAACTGTTGGTTAAATACACACTACATGCTAAAACTATTAAACAGGCTAAGTATGAATTTGCTGCAGTTGAAAGTTTAACTAATTTAACCATATGGTTAGCAAATTGAATGTGTCCAGCGTCATCCAACTGGTTAATAACTCTGATACATATTAACATTGGCCTCTCTCGCCTACCTTTGTGATTTTGCTAAGGCGAGAGGCGTCAATAGGCCGGTTCTTGGAGATGGGCACTGTATTCCAGCCCTCGTCCTGGGGAGGACCACCACGGCCTTGAGTGTGAGGGCCTCCACGACCCCCGGAACCTCCTCCACCCATCCTGCCTCCAGGGCCGCCACCCGTCTCTTTCTTGGAGATGAGGGCTTGCTGCACCTTCATTTGCTCCCTGTGCTCCTCCAGCTCAGCTTCTTTGTGGATCTGGTCTATGGTCTTGGGGCCCTGATCGCCTCGCCGGGGCACCCAGTTGTTCTGGGATGGGATGAAGGGACAGATTGGGAGTACAGGGCAGAGGTGAGTGATGACATTGACAGTTCTATTTTTGACATGATTTGTCTTCTCTGGAAGTTTTGGATGGGAAAATATGTCAATCAAAGTTTAAAAATCTGAAAGTATTAGTGTACGTTTTCTGTTCATATCACCAATTCCTACTATACAACTTAAAGTAATAATCTTAAAGACTTTCATTTAAATAAATGTCTGTTAAGTTACTATCTATTGCCAAATAGATGATGAAAGCCCTTGCATTTGCAGTATTACGAACTGGGTGTATGTGGCGACGTTTCAATGAAAAATCGCAAGCAGTTTGGGAAGTGTGATTCAAAAACACACCTGCAAGCTTATCACCATAGGTGCCGCCAAAGAGATTGTAACTTTAAATTTTTAAAGGATATGCAACAGGCGCAGTATTTCTCATTTTGACTGGTGATACAAAGGCATCTAAGAGTATTAATGCTGACAAATGGCAACAATGGTTACCTATTATTACTACGGTGTTTGTGGGAGTAGGGATGTCACAATACCAAAAATGTAGTAGTCGATACCAATACCAGTAAAATTCCACGACTCTCGTTACCCAATTATATACCACGATAAAAAAAAAAAAAAAACAGTAAATCCTATGTACCTCAAAATACACTCCTTTATAACGTGTATTTCAGCATAAGGATAACAATATGTTTAGTGTTTCACACACAATTAAAAATTGTATTTGTGGTGGTAGCTGATGGTCCCACAGCTCCAAATCCTGGCATCGCCCCACAGCTAGCAGCATACGGTATTATCTTTAATGAGTTCACCTTCCAACAGCAGGTATGTTAAGTTTGTTTTTCCACACAGAACCAGGCTGGTTAAACTTAACCAGCGTCATAGAGATGAGGAGCTATTCACTGTTCTTCCGTGCTGGTAGGCGTTCTTCTTTGGCATTTAACGGCAGACTAGAACACTTGAGGCTTTTATGCTGCCCCCGTCAGGTCCGGAAGAATTGCATCCCGGTAACTAGGGTATCTGCGGTAATCTAGGTAAAAACGAGTACCGTCACGTTTTCAGAATTTTGGCATCAACTTGTTAACTAAGTATCAGTTCTCATGACATCCCTACATGGGAGAGACTAGACCTGGAATGGATCAGGAGATCAACATCCTAACTCTTAACGTTTCTCTTCAGCCTTTTCCTAGAAAGGAATGAACAAAGTGTGCGTGCGTTTCACAGTTAACTTGGGCAAATGTGCTGACTTAGAGCAGCTGATTTTGGTTTGTAAAAGCACTGAAGACAGCAGGTTTTGTAACACTGTGTGGGCGGGACTGGGAGCCTAACTACAGGACTGCAGTATTCCTTAAGCGAAATAAGCTTCAACAGCACTGGACTGGCTTAATAGCACAACTAAATGGAAATGACAGAAGAAGACACAAAAAGATGAAGATACTAGATGCTTTTTTTTTCATGAACTAGTTAAAGACGGCAGAGTTTGTGTGGAACAGTCTATGGCGCAAAGCTGTGTTTAGGAGCTGCCGTGCATTAAAGAGCTGAGAAAAACATTTCTTTCTTAGCCCATATTTGAGCCAAACACAGGCCAGGGCTAAAGGACCAGTGTGGAGCTGTGTGTATCATCACACAGTACACACACACTAGAGTCCAAGAAGGTGTGTGACATGAGAAAATGACAAAATTCTCTCTACACTGAAATCCCCACAAACTGAAACTCTCATAAACAATTACTGGAGGTGCTCAAACGCAAAACGCATGAATGCACACTACAATAGAAAACAAAGAATATGCTAACATGATCATGCTAAATAAAGAAATGATTCAACCTTGAAGAACACTGATCCTGTGGTGATCAGCAAAGTGTGTAATTCATTGTATTTTGCAAGTATTTCCAAGTAATATGCTGCAATGCCTTGTTATATACGTGTACTGTATATGTGTACGTGTTGTTTATGCTTTACCCGTCGAAGGTCCAGCACATCCTGCAACATGAAGCGGATCCTGGAGCTGGTCTTCCTCTCCTTTATTATTTTATCCATCTGATTGAAGTACTGGTCCATACGAGGCTGAGGATGACCACGACAATTTGGTGAGTCCATTTCATTCGCTACATTTACAACATCAAATTAAAACACAATCCAACTGCACATTTATCAGCATGCATTCATGTATGTGATGTGTGCACTTATGAATACCATTTCCCCTTCATCACACTATCTAACACTGTGTGTGTGCGTGTGTGTGTGTGTGTGTGTGTGTGTGTGTGTGTGTGTACCTTGGCCTTCTCAAAGTCTAGGTCCTTGCCGATAGTGGACAACAGTCTACACAGGCACTCCAGGGACTCCTCGTCATGGTTTTTGAGCAGCTTTACAATGCAGTCATGCATGATGACCTCTGTGAGCATTTTAAGCTTGAACAGCTCACCAATGAACTTGATGTTGCCCAGTGAGCGCCTCCTGGCCTGGTCTTTAGCTTGTTGTAGCTCATCGCTGAGCCGCTGCTTCTCTTCCGCCTGCCAGAGAAACAATGTCACATAGAAAAGGGTGATGACAACAAAGGAAATCGTGTTGAGGGATGGTTAGCTATATGAAAAATCTTAGCATAGTGGCTTCCTCCCGATACATGGTCACCTTCGAAAACTTCCCACCATATACCCAAGTTTAACTACCAACTTGACTCGCTTTTGTGCTTAAATGAAGACCCCAACCCATATATTATGAGGTAGTACTATACCACTGAGGCAGCATCCAGCTCTGTCTGCTTCCTCTCGAAGATCTCGTCATCATCTTTATCCTTTTCAAACTCCTTCTGGCATCGATTTAGTAGCAGCTTGCGGAAATTCACAGTGTTTCCCGGCTTATCTGTGGTTTCGGCTTTAAGCTGAAAAAAGGAACAGGAAAAGACTGTGTAAGTTACTTACGGTCATCACTGGACTCCGACAAAGGATATTATAATATGTTGTTTTTTTTACATATTTGTGAAGTAATCTAAATTATAAATACATAATTGAAATTCTTCCACTATTTTTAGTGTTTCTTCATTTAACTATTTCCCCCGTTTTAAATGATTTTATTGGTCAATATCTAATATATATAATATATTTTTTTTTTTACTTCAATCCTTGATGCTGACAACAGATTTGTAAGGGGTTTAGATGCAGTAAGATAATGGAGCAGGGACTGGTTTGTGTGTTACAGAGTGAGCCTATTACGTTAAAAGAGTGTTGCATTATGGGTCGTTTGTATCTTAAATGTGGCTTGGCTGCAAGTTTCTTTAACTCTATTTTAAGAGTGTGTTTTAGAGTTAGGCAGCCATGTTGGTGTCTAGTAGTAAGTAGTCTTTATCTGTCAACCAGCCAAGAATCACCGGTGTTACAGAATGTCATGAGCTCAAACAGAGTCCAAAAATATTGACTAAAATATTCTGACAAAAAGAAGTCATTCTGACTGCTTTCAAAAGCTTGATAGGAGTGTGCGAGTATGTGAACAAGTTACATATAATAAAGTGGGATTTATGATTATGTTTTAATGGAAGCATTTTATGCTTTACTTTGATTAGAGAAAAGGCTTCAAGAATGAGGATTGTTTTCTCCGTTTAATAATAGTATCTTAGGGAACTTTATCCAGCAGAACAAAAAAAAATGTTTCTCATCTTCAAAAAGTATTTTTTCGACAAACAGGTGTAATTCTAAGAAAAATTCATTATGAAAATGATGTGAATTTAGTTTTGTATCATTACCACACAATAGTCTGAGGTTTTTAAATTTCAACATCATCATGCAGGCTTATGCCTTATTAGAAATGAATTTTACTTAGTTTATCATTTAACACATATCATAGCTCTGTGCACAATTGCAGGAGTGAACCACCAACAGTCCAAGAGTAAGCATTCAAGCAACACATATTTCCATGTGGCAAAGCGTGTGGTATCACTTACCCCCATAAGGCAGCGGCACATGTTGGCATAGGCCACTGAAAAGTCTGGTTCAGAAATGGCCTTTTCGAAGGTAAGATCTATGACTCCTTTCAATCTCTCCTCAGTGTCAATAGTCAGTTCCGTCACCTGTTTCATTAGCTGTTGAAACTTTTGGGGAGTCAGTTTGTTGAGGATGCCGCGAACCCGTTTAAACAGGTCTTGAGTCTTAGCATGCTCTGAATCGTTCTCAGGCTCCTCTACTGCACGATTGTGAACAACTTTTTTCACTGTAGGTTTCCAAGCCTTCTCTGCCTTGTTCAGCTGCACGTCGTCACCGAGTGACATGGTGGTGATGATCTTCCTTGGCTCTTTCCTCTGCATCTGCTGGGAGCGACGTGGACCACCAACTCCCATACCCATACCTGGCGGCTAAGAAGAGATAGGGGATGACCATTTTATTTATCGGCTATAAACTTCGAGTGCGGAGCTCTTGAAACACACTAAGAACATGTTAACTTACTGGTCCTCTGCTTCCTCCTCCCATGCCAGGCCTGCCAAGATTGGCAAAGGAGGGTGTGAAGTCAGGTCCACAATTCATTCCTGTTAGACGACTGGGGTCCAGTTGACGCAGAGGGGTCTTATTAGCCTAAAAAGACAGAAAGAGAAACCAACTGAAACTATTCAGATCATTGCTAAGATGTAATTCTGTCAACCTTTGATCTTTTTATGTTTCTAGTCACAGGGACATTAGTTACATTCCATCAGTGCTTCTGTGGTGATCAAACACCTACCAAAAATAACTTTCACTAGCTCATAGGATCTAGGTCTTTTTCTCAACATGGGGACAGATAGGCTATGGCAAGGGGCAGCAAGTGTATCTATACAGCACCATTTAAACCATACTGAGGCAATTCCAGAGTAACAGAAAATCAATAAACATTGAAAAAAAAATTGAAAAAATCAAAATTAAAAAAAAATCAGAGACAGATTTACATAATATACAGGTGCTGGTCATATAATTAGAATATCATGAAAAAGTTGATTTATTTCAGTAATTCCATTCAAAAAGTGAAACTTGTATAATGTATACATTCATTCCACACAGACTGATATATTTCAAGTGTTTATTTCTTTTAATTTTGATGATTATAACTGACAACTAATGAAAACCCCAAATTCAGTATCTCAGAAAATTAGAATATTGTGAAAAGGTTCAATACTGAAGACACCTGGTGTCACTCTAATCAGCTGATTAACTCAAAACACCTGCAAAGGCCTTTAAATGGTCTCTCAGTCTAGTTCTGTAGGCTACACAATCATGGGGAAGACTGCTGACTTGACAGCTGTCCAAAAGACGACCATTGACACCTTGTACAAGGAGGGCAAGACGCAAAAGGTCATTGCTAAAGAGGCTGGCTGTTCACAGAGCTCTGTGTCCAAGCACATTAATAGAGAGGCAAAGGGAAGGAAAAGATGTGGTAGAAAAAAGTGTACAAGCAATAGGGATAACCGCACCCTGGAGAGGATTGTGAAACAAAACCCATTCAAAAATGTGGGGGAGATTCACAAAGAGTGGACTGCAGCTGGAGTCAGTGCTTCAAGAACCACCACGTGCAGACGTATGCAAGACATGGGTTTCAGCTGTCGCATTCCTTGTGTCAAGTCACTCTTGAACAAGACACAGCGTCAGAAGCGTCTCGCCTGGGCTAAAGACAAAAAGGACTGGACTGCTGCTGAGTGGTCCAAAGTTATGTTCTCTGATGAAAGTAAATTTTGCATTTCCTTTGGAAATCAAGGTCCCAGAGTCTGGAGGAAGAGAGGAGAGGCACAGAATCCACGTTGCTTAAGGTCCAGTGTAAAGTTTCCACAGTCAGTGATGGTTTGGGGTGCCATGTCATCTGCTGGTGTTGGTCCACTGTGTTTTCTGAGGTCCAGGGTCAACGCAGCCATCTACCAGGAAGTTTTAGAGCACTTCATGCTTCCTGCTGCTGACCAACTTTATGGAGATGCAGATTTCATTTTCCAACAGGACTTGGCGCCTGCACACAGTGCCAAAGCTACCAGTACCTGGTTTAAGGACCATGGTATCCCTGTTCTTAATTGGCCAGCAAACTCGCCTGACCTTAACCCTGTAGAAAATCTATGGGGCATGTGAAGAGATGATGCGATGCCCAGACCCAACAATGCAGAAGAGCTGAAGGCCACACAGAGCAACTCTGGGCTCATAACACCCAGAGCAGTACCACAGACTGATCGATTTCCATGCCACGCCGCATTGCTGCAGTCATTCAGGCAAAAGGAGCCTAACTATACTGAGTGCTGTACATGCTTATACTTTCATGTTCATACTTTTCAGTTGGCCAACATTTCTAAAAATCCTTTTTTGTATTGGTCTTAAGTAATATTCTAATTTTCTGAGATACTGAATTTGGGATTTTCATTAGTTGTCAGTTATAATCATCACAATTAAAAGAAATGAAATATTTGTTTATATCACTCTGTGTGTGATGAATGAATATAAAATACAAATTTCACTTTTTGAATGGAATTACTGAAATAAATCAACTTTTTCATGATATTCTAATTATATGACCAGCACTTAAATAAGTTATAATAATAAACAAACTATTCCAGACTGTATGGCCATGTATTTAGTGTGAGAGGTTGCACCTTGTCTAAGACAACATCACTGATGGCTGGTAGACCCTCAGGCTTGTTCATGCTGGCTGAGATGAACTGGAAGCCCAGAAGAAACTCTCGGTCATATTGCTTCTTCTTCTCTGGGTCGATTGGCTTCCATTGTTCTGAAAGAGAAAACAAAAAATGACCACAATGTTCTTTTTATTGAAAACATTTGCAAAATGTTTAAGTTATACTTCCCTCAGTATCAACTCAGAATGAAACTGGGACATAGTGTCAGAGACGTAATGCTCTCTACACAGCCGAGCTTTACTGTAATAAAGGAGAGAAAAGTCTAGGTCTGTGTAACTGTTGACACCGTCATGCCTCATAATGTCCACAAGGTGGCAGATAGGCTAGGAAATGAATAAATGAATGTATATTACAGTATATGTAATCTGTTTTGTAAGACAAGGTTCATCTGTGGGTTCAAGAGTTACTATTTAATGAATGGTAATCTTAAAAAAGCTGCTGAAATTATTTATTATCTTATGCTTTTGATTTTGAAGGCAGATGTTCAATTAACTGTGTTTTTGTGTTCATATACTAGAACAAAGCTGCAAGAAGGCAAAGAGCCATGACCTACAATTAACTGAATTCACCTGCAATTTAAAAAATGTTCTTGTTCAATCTTCTTCTTGTGCTTATTGTTCAAAAATGATGCCTTGCCATAACATAACTATCATTTTCGACTGAACACTCATATCAACAGGGGCACATAATGTAAAATGCCACTCCCTCGTTTTCAAAAAAGCAAACATAAATGTAGTCAACTGACACATTGCTAAGTCGTGGATGTAAGTGAGATAAGATCATTGTTCACACTGAAAGGTATCAAGGTTCAGAGACCAACCCTCTTTGTACTGGTACTTCTTGTCGGTGTCGGTCTGCTTAGATTCTGGCTTAATGTTCTCAGCGTCTTGCTTGTCCTCTTTGTCCTCCTTGTCCTCCCAGGTCAGGTCCGCCTCCTCTGGGGCAGGAGGGGAAGCAGCAGGGGGCTTGGTCTCTGGTGCTGGGACAGGGGCTGGCTCGGGCTCCGGCGCAGCCACTACTTGCTCCTGGTTTAAAGATGGGAGAGGGGTTAGGACAGTCAGACTGCTATCTTAAAAGTTATATGTAAAATAAAACCATCCTGGGGGGCCACATTAAAATTCAGAAACAGCCTCTTAATGAAGTCACGGTTTAAGCCTGTGTATTTGCCTCTGTCAACAGGCATGGAGTAGCAGTAGGCTAATTAAAGCAGTTGTAAGGGCATGAAAAGTAAAATGGATTATTGCACACACACCTCTTTAAAGGCATCCAGGAGGTCTCCCACTGCCTCCTTTTTGTTTAGATCTTTCATCTTCCTCTTTTTCTTTGGCACAGACACAGCGGCTAAAGAAAGGAAAACAAACACAATCAGCCTCAGATCAACTCAAACATATCTGACAGAAGAGTCCTGCCGAGGAAGGTTTTCTATTAATGATGGAAGAGACTACAATTCTAAACTATTAAATATTTTAGCATGTTGTAACCAACTGACCTTGCATAGTAGTTTCTACAAGGGCAGGGGTGACTGTCTGGGGAGAAGGGGTGTCCTCCCTCTCCTCTGCTGTGGGAGGGGGAGGAGTGGGCACAGTTTCTGGGGTGCGGTCATTGTCAACTATGGAAACTGGCTCTGCAGGAGATGGCTTCTCTTCCTTGGCGGTGGACTGGGGCACTGGGATATCTTCTTTGATATCCAGGGCGACTGGAGGAACCGTGTCTTGTACCTCAGGCTGGGCGGGTGCGGCCTGGACGGCTGGCTCAGCAAGAATCTCCTGGACAGCAGGTGCAGGTGCAGGCTGATCAACAGGGGCAGGTGGGGCTTGGAACACAGGTGTAGGCGCTGCCTGAGTGATCGCTGCGGAGGTCTGTATGACAGACTGCTCACTGATGTCAGGCTCAGCGATGGGGCTGTCGTCACACTCAGTCGGGCTGGTGGCAGGCACCTCGGGGTCTTGAGGGGCTGGCAGCGGCAGGCCGTTGGGGAGGCGTAGCTCCTCTGGCTGTGCAATGGGAGACTCCAGAGTCTCCAGGTGACTGGGTGGCAACATGACCGTCAGGCTTTCTGGCTCCACCTCTGCGACACCGTTAGTGGAGGGAGGTGCAGCTGCCTCCTCTGCTTTAGCCTCCTTCTCTTTCACCACCTCCTTCTCCTTTGCCTCTGTGATTTTCTTGTCGGTTTTGTCTTGTGCAGCAGAGGTGGGAACAGGGTCAGGGAGGGGTGCAGGGTAGGCGGGCACCTCAGGCGCTGACTGGGGGGGTGGGGTGGGTTTCCTGGGAGGTGGGGGAGCATCCATCACATCTGCAACAGGAGCACAGGGTGCAGGAGTAGGAAGAGTTTTGAGAGGGATATCCTCTGCTTCTGATAGTAGAGGGGGTGCAGGTGGCTTAGTGTTCGTGTCAGAGGAGGTTGCCTCTGTCGCGATGAGGTCACCCTTAGCAAGTTCAGGGGTCTTTGACAAAGGATGGGGCGTAGGTTTCCCTCTGTCATCTGGAGGGTCCAGAAAATGTTTTGTTAGACTTCTGAAAAGCACTATTATTACTGTATGTATGTATTAAGGCATGAATACCCGAACCGGGTTCAGACAGATATTTAGAAATTATGGTCGGGTTCGGGTCGGGCTCCGTCACACGGTAAAATGGTGCTGCGGCTCCTTTAAGAGAGCTCAGTGCGTGTGTAAAGTGGGCAGAAGAGAGATAGAGAAAGAGGAAGCAGACATGTAGATGCGACCGGAGCAGAGTTGATGGAATAAGTTTATGTTTTGTAGCCAACACAGTGTGTGCGGTGTCCGAGATAAACCCCAGACCGAAAGCCAAGTAAATTCATTTCCTCACCAGAAACGGGATATGACCCTAACGTTATATAACGGTCGGCCCTGGAGGTAACGAGTCTCCCCTGGTTTTCTGATCACGGTCGGAAACGAAGCAATCAGGAAAGGTTAGCACATTGAACATTTTAAATTAAAACAGCTTATTAACGTATGCTTGTTGCCCTGTGTGTGCTGATGCGCTTATCTGTTGACATTTCCGAATGCCTTCCTATAGTTGCTTAATAAAAGCTTTCCACACGAACAAACACGTGTCATTAGTAGGAGAAAAAAAAATGAGATTTTAACTGGGTCGGGCTCGGACACAAATTTCTTAATGCCCGTCGGGCTCGGGCCAGGTTCGGTCACGAATCTGTCGGACGCGGGCTGGGCAGAAAAATTCGGCCTGATCCGGACTTGGACTGTGTGTGTGTGTGTGTGTCTATCTATATATATATATATATATATATATATATAAAAAACACTGCTCAAATCATGAGCTCAATTATGTTTTCTCAATTCACACTTAATATCAAAACTCAATTTATGGATCACCACAACATCAAAGGTTGTTGGTTTGTGGAGACTTTAGAGACATGGAATCACATGCACTAATCATCTAATGGGTACTGTAGCTTCAAACATGCTGATTTAATAGAAACAAAATATTATGTGACACTCCTTACTCTTAGACTCCGAAGTATGAGTCATTTTTTTGATATATACGTATTGTGTTTGTGACTCACACCCTCATACGTTCCCCAACCACATGCTTAGTTCAAACCTTCCTGACAACAATCTGATTTCAATCACAATGTATTACATTCCCCTAAAACGGATCAGTCCAGTCCGCCTCTAATCAGGTCAGTTACTTTAAAAGATGTATGACACTTCGCTTTACAAAGTAAGTTTCATTGACAGCTAGAATTAAGATTAGAGTTTCTAACTGAAGTGACTTTGTAGAATAACCAAACCAACAAGCTCTCTTAAGGTGCCACATTGTCCAATTATTAATTCCCTCTAAACAAGCTGCCTTCATAGCTATCACTGAACTACATGATATAGTTGCTTCTACAGATGAAAACCCAGTTCAAATAATAGCTCGAAACATTTGTCAACCAAAACATGTATTGCTGTCAATAAACACATATGTGGATAAAATATACATTCTAGTGTCCAAATCATTTAATTTTAATTGAATTTAGTTTATAGTGTCAATCATTACAGTCGTTATCTCGAGACACATTACAGAGTCCCCAATTATTCAGAGGCTGCTATTTAATATCACTTGGTCACAGTTTTTGTCCCTTCAGGCTGCAATTTGTAATGCCCTTATATTCACACAGTTAAACTATTGCAACATGTAAGCTCACAAAATGTTGGCTTGTTTTATTAATTATTCTTTTTCCCTTGATAACCGAAGGCAAATTCATGAAACATGAGCTCAACAACACCAACCTTTTTCTTTGCTTAAAGCTCCATACCTCAGTAAAACTTGCTCTTAACAAGATAATGATCTTAAGAGGAAACCATTAGCTAGGAAAATGTGTCATTTTTTACAGAGTAAGTAAAATGCTTTGAGAACACTGCTGCTCAAGTTGAATTTAAGACCTATATTAAATGAAAGCTAATGACAGTCTTGAAAATGCAAATAGAAACATTTTTATTCTGTACTTATCTTAAAGTACTTATGCAGCACAACATAACCTGCTACTGCAAATAATAAAATAATAACTGTATTAACTATATCAGAAGTACCAATACACATACCTTGAAAATTAGGAACAATATTAAACTGATCATTTGAAAATTGTACATATATCTTTGTGTGACTGTGTTCGAGGCCCTGTGCATGTGGCACTCACCTGGTCTAACCAGTGCTGGTGTAGCAGCAGCTGTGACACTCTCACCGTTGGCCTGGACAAAAGCTGTACTTTCTGATCCCGATATGGCTGTCTGTTGGGAAACATACACACTCCAGAAAGTAAGGTATGATCTTAGCGGTGAGGACAACACTCATTTTCCACTTGACTAGGTGGAAAAAAAAAAATAGTTTCACGTCATTCCCTTGGTGGATATATTAGCCACACGTCAGAACTAAGAGCACATCATAGATCAGTTGGCAATCTGCAGCATTCCCCATAAAGAAGTAGCATGTGGACAGAGCATTCCATTCCAATTCCATTTAAATCTTTTAATACACTAAGCTGACATTTACACAGTAGAAAATATAAGACCCCAGAGAAGAGGAGGTGTTGCCAGGTAACAGCCACAGAGAGTAAACAGTATCTAGTATATAAAAGTATTAAAAAAAAATGGTGATCCAAATAAATTTGATACCAACATGAACTAAAAGCAGTTTGGTGAACTACACCAACCCTGATTAATTTTATCAATGAGCGTTTAAACTGAATTTTATCAGTGTAACTAAACCTCTGATGCTCACTACTACTATTGTAGCTCACCTGTGGTGGGGTTGGGGTAGAGCCACTGCGGCCCCCTGACATAATCTCCTCTGTAATGTCTCGACCACCTTGGTTAGGGTCTCTTATTCTGATCTATGGATGGAGAGGGAAGAGATCCACTGTCAGTGTGAGAGCACAAATTATTACAGAAAGGAAAGACTAGAAAAGAATAATCTGTATGTGTGGATAAGCACTTGAGGACTAGCTTTCCTACCATAAATGCAGAAGATAAGGAGAAAGGCAAAGTGTTACAATGTTTAAGTTGAGGACGACAGCATTAAAAAGAGTTGCCATCCCATGATGCAATGCCTATAGTTGTCAGCCCTTTCTCTATGAATCGCTAGCTGCCTCTGATTCAATGAAAGCTACATTTCTCACATTGTGAACACTGAGGCACACAAAATCCGAACACTAACCACCATGCAAATTCCTCTGCTGCACAGCTGAATGTGCTTCTGCCAGTTAGACACCAGGAATAATGTTCAACTGAGCGACAATCAAGTTGACCAACTTGATGCAAATCGTCAAACAAATTCCACTGCTGATTTAAGTTATTGTGAAAATGCCTGTATCTCATGAAGGCAAAGCACGATCAGGGCAGGCAGACAACCGAAGGGTTTCCTGTGTACACACACACACACACAACACTCAGGCAGAGGGGGGGAAAACTGCATGAAAAAAAAATCAGATCACTCACTCATAAGGAGTGCCCATACATTACAAACACATGCTTTCTATTCAGCACTCTCTCTTTTCTCATTCTCACTGACACTCTACATACTTACTCTAGGAAGTCAGAGCTGTCATGAAACTGGTATGAGCCACAGTGCTGCTAAACAAAGTGACGAACACAGTCCCTGAACAAGGATTAAACTGTAAAAGTTAACAGTGAGCTGCTACAGTTCTGCTGCTCTTCGGCCTACTTTGGACTTTAAGAACAACAATATTTGCTTGTCGCCACTGACCTTTCACTGGTTTAATTCCACTCTCGGAAGCCTTACAAACCGTAGCGGGCCTCTCTCATCCTCGGGCTGGAGTAGCTGTTCCAACAGACTCGTGGCTGGACTTTAAACCCCACAAGCAGGATGGCGGGTGGACGTAGCCAGTCGAGTTTTATCTCAACTGAACTCATACACATTCAGGCTGTGATAGAGTTCTACAGGCCAGCAGAACAGGACAGAGCAGGGCTGGGCCTGACTGTGAGTAAGCTAGCTAACAAACTGAATCCCCCTTTCTCATATGCTGAACAGAACAGGGAGGAGGAAAAAAAAAAAAAAGGATAAAGCGAGTGGGCTTGTAAAGCTATGGTATTGGAATGCACAACCCCTCCCACACAACCCCTCCCACACAGACAGTTAAAGGGGCCGGAGAGTGAAGGAGGGGCAAAGTAGGGGGGAATGGAAGGGTTTCTAGGAAAAGAAAAGTTATCGTTATCAAATGAGCTGCAGCGAGCAGAAGGAACTCCCCTTTTTTTTTTTTTCCTTCATTCTCTCTGTCTGCTCTGTCATCCTGCACACTCAAGTTGCTCTTCAGATTTTTTTTCAGGCTCACCCCTTCTGAGAGGAGAGGAAACCAGCACAGGAGGAGGAGGAGTGTAGTGCCACAGCAGCAGAGGAAGGCTGGTTGGTTAGCCCTTCCGGCACAGAAGGTGGAGGAGACCGGTGGCCACGTGGAGCTGAGCTATGTGCTTACACGTCCTTCACCCCCACTCCCCTCTGGTTTTTCTCTTTGACACAGCAAGAGGGAGAGCAAAAAAGTAGAAAAAAAGGGCAATTTGCAAAGCTAAAACTTTTGCATGTAACCAGTTACTAAAAGGGCCAAAATTGGGTCATCGGTGGCAGTTAAAAAGATGATTTCAATAGGCTGGAAAATACTTATTTTAAAATCCAGACAGTTCAAACACACACTCACCCTCTCTTTCTCTATACGACTTACATGCAACTACATACTGTAAAGGTTGAGTACCTTAGGGCAGCTGCACTGTCCTGTAAATAAAGGTCACAGATTGCCCACGCTAGAGCCCTGTGTCCTGTTGACGTGTCACAAAATCTCTACCTACTTTCTCAAAGTGCATCATTCCCAAAAACCAAGAATGCAAAAGTGGTGGTGTGTATTTTTGCACACACAAATGCCTTTGCCTAGTCTTATGGCTGAAGCACTTACATCACTCACTCAAGCAGATGTGTGCTGCAATTCCTCCAGTCACTCCTTGTCTGTCATCTTGAGTCTAATATGGGCATTTTACATTTTGTGTGGATGTGCGTGTGACAGCGACAGTGATTGTGCACAGGGTCTTAGAGCCAGTGTTATAGCATAACACTGCCTATGGGAATGGGCCAAAGTCCACCCAAGGCAACCACAGTCACTGATAAGCAGCCAAGTCCCCCAGCGAGAGGGACCAGACATCATGTAAGTCTTGTGGCAGGAGAACAGAGTCCCAGCATTGAACACTAATAGCATTTTCCTGATAATACTGGTAAATGATTAAGGGATTGACACTATGCTAAGCCTAAATATATGAAGGATTCTAAATAGAAACTACAAATTATGTCATCTTATTTCTCTAACGGAGGATACATTTGGGAAGTTTAATCAGATGAAGACAAACAGAAAGGTTACATTCTAGCCTCCATAAAGTAAAAAAGAGCAGGCCAAAACCTGACTACAAACGCATACAAACTGTGGCAAAAGCTCAGAGCTAGCCAAAACTAGTTTAAAGACACACTGACAGTTGATGAACAGGGCAATGAAGGAAAAACTATGCAAATTAGGTAGATAAACTAGAATTAGATAAGCATGTTCAAATAGCTCAATTTTGTGCCACTCATGTTGTGAATTTTTACATTTGAGAATTTTGCATAGATGATTAGGGTATAATAAGAACATCCAAAAATACAAAATTTGAAAATTGCCTGAAATCTTCAGTGGAATGAAAAGAGTTGCACTGTGTAAAAGGTTAAAAAAAGACGACAGAAGTTTATCTGGACAGAAGAGTCTGAGAAATCTGGAAATGTCTAAACATAATTATTTGTAAATGTAAACAGCATCAGTGTCAAATGTAAAGATGATGATTACATGAGAGGCACAAACTGGGGCTACAGTTCACAGAGAGCTACCACATACCAGACGAGGGCCATCTTAGAGAGCAAAGGAAACACTAGACATACTGTGGAACTGAGGAATATGTCGTACAGCAGCTTACTCTTACAGCACACCACGTTAAGGTCGAGTTCCCCACTATCTGCTTCAATCAGTAAACTGAACTCTACGTCCAGACTTAATGATTTTAGAATCATATTCGGAGAGATTGCAACACCCCTGACTAGCTGCATTATCTCAAAACCATCAGGTCATTGAATTACTATGGAAAAAAAACAGTAATATTGGTTATTACTGCAAGGGAGTTGTTAAAAAAAAACTACTTTTACATTGAAAAGGTAAATTCAAAAGAGACATTGCCAAAGTGACTCTAGAAAAAAAAAAAAAAAACACTGTGGAGCCCTTGATTTGCCTGGAAACAGGTAGCCCTCTGCTTTGGACAGATTTGCAGCGTCCTGAGACGTGCCGGGCCAATCAACCGGGTGTGTTCGAGACCATGACTGTACAGAGGAGCGCAACCAAGATGGCTGCAGCATATAAAGATGGAACACACATCTTCACTTCCTCCCACTGTACAAAAATGAAGCCAAAATATACCAGATATGGGCACTGCCATCTTGTGCTGGTGACATCATTTGGAGCCCGAGTCTGCGCAGTAGCGATCGGGATGTGGAGCCGCAGTGCTCACAGATCTGACACCTGCCCGCCCGTCTGTTCTCATCCCCGGCTCTCTGAAGCACTGTGTGCAGGCGCGCCTGGCAAAGGCAGTGGTGTCAGCAGCATGGAGGTCTCCAGGGACCACGGGTAGACAATAACCTTTTATTTTTTGTTTCATAAAATGTACCCGAATTTACAAATATGTACAATATTACTACTGCTTCCCCCCAGCCTGTTAAAAACAACAATGCATTGGGTCTTTGCAAATGCAAATGATGTACTTGTTTATTCGCATATAGAGTGGGAAACTGAGATCCAACTATGTGTCTTGAGTGACCGAGTGGTCACTCAAGACACATGGAGACGTATTCTAATGCCAGGTGTAAACTGACATACTTGTCAGAGCTGTCCACTTGTGATCAGATCCCCCAAGATGCATGTTAATGCCAGGTCTGAACAGGACCATTGTCCATGGGCCATTCAAATTGATATTAGAACTCATTAAGTTTGTTTGCCAGGCACAAGTCGTTAGAGGAGTGAAGGGCTTTTGGTTGGCAGTTGTCTGCATCTGTTTGAGTCCCTTCCAGACAAAAGCAGAGTCATTCGACGAGAACTGTTGTCGGACTTTCTCAGAATACAGTCTCTAGCATCTCTCACCACCTGAAAAACCTGTATATAGCCTCTTTAAACTTGTCCTTGTCCCCACTCCTGAACACCACCTCTTTTTGCAACCATAGTTGTTTGAGTTTAGCTGTTAACCAGCATTTTTATAACTCAGCCTGGAGCGTGATGGTCAGGAGCGGATCTACGGGGGGGGCCCCCAGCTGCCCCCCTAACTTTGGTGGTGGCCCTGCAACCCGCCAAAGACTGGAGCGACTGAGCTGCGCCCCACCCCAGGTGAAGTTTAAACACACGTTTATTTTAAAGTTAAATTTGTAATAAATGTAATGTATGCTAAAGGTGAGTCAGCATCAACAACAGTGCGTCTATTACGTTAGCCAAAAGTCAAATTGCTCCCTTGTGATTTGTAAGAGCACTCTGCCCTTTGATTAGTTTTGATTTTAGTAAAGACAAGAACAGCATAATACAAAATGTTACAAACTGGCATGTTTGAATTCATAACGTTTACAGAGGGTCGCCGTTTTGGTGGCGTTACGTTACAACACACTACACAGTGCTTGCTGAGACCGATCATTTGTATGCGATTAGTTAAGGAGTACTATAAAATCCACTTCCTCTCACATATTACAGCAATAAGGCTGCACAAATTAAACCAGGTGACATCCTTTACTGTCAAACTGGGAAAACAACAAATAAAATGGGATTAAGAAGGCTAGTCTAAACATAACTGTTCTGTGCATGTAATAAATCTCTTCTGATTTTATGTTTGTTAGGCTACTTATTAGCTACAGGGCCCTACAGTGTAATGTAATACAGATAGATACTGTATTGATCCCCAAGGGGAAATTCAAGAAGGATAACCAGAGCTTTTCACATCTTGACTTTTGCAGTAGCTGCAGATATTAGCTGAAGCCTAAAAGTGGGGGAACTGCCAGCAAAATTCTGAGTAGTGCACAGGAAGAAGAAAAGGAGGGAAATGAAGAAGGAGAAAGCAGTAAACTGGAGAGACCAGGCGGGTCAGAGCAGGAGAAGACCACAGAAGGAGATGTAGAAATAAGTGAAAGAGAAAAGGGAAAGGAAGAATTGACGGTGAGGGATGAAGAGGAGGCTGCAGATTCAGAGAGAGGGACAGAGGCAGGGAGTGATCAGGAGGAGGCAGATAAAGATGACAGGGAGGAAGAGGCCTGCAGTTACCCCTGGACCACATGGTTTGTTTATGTTGTCCTTCCATATAAATTGCAGTAAAGTAGCATAAAATGTCATGTCACTCAATGAAATGACATGTTTTCAGTTTTTGGCTATTTCTATTCTGTTGTATATGTTATAGGGTTAGATATGTAAAGATATACATATATTATCTAATGATGTTTTACAGTTTCTCTATCATAGCATTTGTTTGATCATAATTACTGATAAAATAAGACATTCTGTTCCATTTTCTGTTCTATTTGTCTGTGTCAGTAAATATGATCAAGCCATTTAATTCAATTTATTTATAGTATCAAATCGTAACAAGAGTTCACTCTTCTCAAGACCCTTTACAGATAGAGTAGGTCTAGACCACACTATAATTTATAAAGAGCATGCATTTGGTGCAACAGTGGTGAAAAAAAACTTCCTTTTGGGCAGAAACCTTAGACAGACCTAGGCTCTTGGTGGGCAGCCATCTGCCGCTACCGGTTTCAAAATGATCCAAAAATATTCTCCTCTCTAGTTGGACATTTGATAAACTGTCTGTATTTGGAGATGGCTGAGATTACTCAAAACAGCTTGTAGAGCATAATACATACAGGATCTATCATATTGTGCATGTGGAAGTCCAATTATTTACCTTGAGATTTTCCCCACACAAAACTGTGGTTTTCCCTCAGTGATCTTGTAGAAGAGGCTTGCTGCATTTATGTCCTCCCTAGTCTAGATCTTTGTCCATAGGTGGATATGTCCCATTTTTGAGTATATGTTACTTAGAAGTTAAAGTTGATGATGTGTTCAGATAGAATTAACATTAAATAATACGGTCAGTTAAAGTACCTGACCTACACTGATAAACAGATCTTGTCCAAACAGGGCTGATAACAAAAGTTTCCATTTTAGGTAAACAGTTCCTTAAAGTCTGTGTTCCCTATTATGTTTCCACAATGTTAACAACATAAAAAAAGGCCCATTCTAGGTCTAAGAGTGGTTTATTCTGCTAATAAAATGTTAGTACTTGGAAGTGTGGTGAGACAATAAGTACAATAGGAAGAATGCCACCTGGTACGTTGTTTTGTTTAGGATATTAACTAATTAGCGTGTTTGAGAACTCTGCATTGTTTTAAGTCTGACTTTCAGATATGTAATTTGGGGATAGACTGACAGAGTCAATCAATGTGTGTATGTATGTCGTAATGTCTGTGTGCTGTCAGTGTTTGTATCATGTATTTATGTGGACCCCAGGAAGATTAGCAACCGCTGTTGCGGAAGCTATTGTGGATCCGAAGAAGAATAAAGAATATGTGACAAGAAGGTAATCTGTAAATCCTGAACCAGGTCAAGGTCAATTTAAAGTGGAAGGTGTTTTGTGTAGTAGAATACTAACTGTACCTGTTTACGTTCCCGTTTGGTGGGGATGTGTTGGGGAGGCTGAGGTGGTGGTTGCTGCTGTTGAGGGGCTGGGTTCATAATAACGGGTGCCGCCTGCACCGATGGGGTGAACTGAGGCTGGGCGGGGTAGTAGGCCCCTGCTGTGGATCAGACAGAGATAAGAATGTAAACCAACACATACTGACTTAATCCTATAGCCATAACTTGACACAAATGCGTCTGTCTGTTGCACACAGACGCACAGGACACACACACACAAAATCGCTTCACAGCACAAAGCTTGTGTTTAAACAATGGCATTTAAGTCTACATCACTAATGTTCTGAAAGTCCTGTTAGGCTACTTTGAGGCAGTTACAAAAGCTGCATAGCAGCATTGTCACAACTATGATTAATGACGGAATAAACAAGTGAACAAATGAAGAGGTTGGGGACTTCAAAAAGACACTGATCATTTAACTATATAAGGGCATTCACACCAAGTCACTTATTAGATAATTTAATAATTGAAATACCACAAACCATGCCAGCATGTTCTTTACTTTTATACTTTTAACAATGTGAAACTATGGTATTAATATCTGGCCATACAGCCTGTTCCAACAAAACAAGGCTCTGCAATAGTGTAATGCAAAGTGTAAGATACAAGTTAAATTTTTTGTTTTGCTACACTTAAAAAAATAAAATAAAAAAAAGGTATAGTAAACCATGTTAATCCAATACACTTTGTTCAATTCAGCAAATATCTCCTCACAGTCACCTAGCTCTCTATATTCTGTGTGTGCTGAAAAAAAATCTGGTGTTCCCTGTGTAAATGGAAAACAAACAAAGGTGTGCAAAAGCCACCAAAACACCATTCCAGTAGGTAGCGCATAGCAAGCAAGGAATGGGGCGGGGGGAGGCAGCGTCTCGGCCAGGAAGAGATGGTAGAGAAACGGCAAAAGAGAAAAAGGACTGAAGAATGCAAATTAAAAAAGTTGTATGACCGGGAAAAGAAAAAGAACCTTGTTAACATCGGTGAGGCTTTTCAGCGCTGCAGAAACCTCTGTGCTTTCAAAGGAATGAAAACTGATGAGGGCTTTCATCCCTATGGACAAGTGAGTAATAACGTTAGCTCCGTTGTTTCACCGTTAGCTGTTTTAACCTCGTCGTTTGCTATTGTTTGTGATGGCTGCTCCCAACTGGCTGGCTTTACAGCAGTAGCAACAGTTTGCCAATCCACAACCTGACATGAGCTAACATCGATTCTGCCATATTTCGTTTAATCAGCAGAGACACAGACAGAAGTGCTCGCTATCTGCAGGGGTTGTATGTTTGGCAGTTGAGTTCAAATATTAACAATCTTCACGCAGCACACTTACTGCACCTTTGACCACCTGTGAAGGACTGCAACTACCTATCATTTTCATTATTGACTAATCTGCAGACTATTTTCCTGTTTTGTCTATATGTCATAAGACAGTGAAAAATGGTAATTTTTGATTTATCGACCAATCGTTTCAGCTAGGGATGTTAATGGCTAACTGTTTAACTGTCAAAAGCCTGATCAGTTAAACTGTTAAAAAGAATATTTAATAAAAAATAAAAAATAAGGGGAAAAAGGTTTCTGGCATGATGAAGCAAAAGTAGGCAACACAATCAATTTCTTAATTGCTAGTTAACTTGCTAGGGCAAAGCTTGTCACTAACGACTGAACAGCGCTAACAACAGCCAACTATGTGACACATGCCACTATATTGATGAGGACTGGCAGGTTAAAATCACCCGTTCTATACAGAGTATGCCAGGCAGACACACAGCTGACAACCTCCTAGCTAAACTAATTGATGCGGTGAAGACGGACAAATGCAGTCTTCTAGCCACCGGTTACGCGGGCGTGCAAGCTGTTCCATACTGGGAAAGTGGCTGCATATGTCCACAAATGCACCCAACAACGTGGTTGAGCAACTGGTACGATTTTGCAGCGGTCTGCGGACACTGAACGCTGAAATGTCCGAGCCTCTCGGACGGGTGAACTGGGACTCAACTGCCTGCTTGTCGGTTGACGGTTAATGATCGTTGGCTATCGGTCAGAAGAAGAAGAAAAAAACTTAAATTAGCACCATCTAGTTTCAGCTGTACACTTGTGATTTTTCAGCCCATGTTTCCATGCAGTCTGAGTAAAGCTAAATTCACACTACACAATTTTCAAAGTCATCAGATCCCTGCTACACAACTTGCTGTCTTATAATCAGGAGTCTTGAAGTTGTGGTTTTCACACTACATGACTGACTGGTGACATTGGCTCACAAACTACAAGATCTTTCACCAGGAGGAATTGCCGATGAGTATGTCTGTATGTCTGGTCTCCAAACTACGTTCTGTCACGAAAACACACATGAGAAGTGACACGGGACATGACGTAATACCATGTGCGAGACTAGATTTTTTTGGTTCCAAAAATGGATGTCTGCCAGAAACTAGTGTTGTCCATGTTGTTGGTGCACTTTACAGCGATAAAACAAAAAAGGAAAAGAAGGGTTAGGCGTTGTTGTCGTTGGTGCACATCTACACTATATATAGCCGGTTTCCTCTAGTTGGAAGAAAAACTTTGGACCCTGTTGCAAACGCAACACATACAGTAAAGTTCCTATTGTTGCAGGTGACCCATTCCCCAGGTTTCCCCTTAACCCGTGTCTTGCTCTCTAATTGGCTGTAGCTCCCCAACAGGTCCAGATATCTAGCCTGCTAGATATCGGGAATGTGTCTGCGAGGCACCAGCAAACAGTTCACGGAACATACATAGTACTCGAGCCAACGCCAATTTGCTTCTGATCTGGAGCTTTTGTCGGGGAACTTCAAAAACTGTCGGCGGGTGGTAAATCACGGCTAAAGTCATAGTGTGAACTAGGCGTAACAGGTGACTGAAATAAAGTATCAGGTGATGGTAATTTAAAGTTTTCCAAAAAATACCACAAACTCCAATGGCTTCATTTCCACCAAGCTCTTTTCTTATTGCCATGTCCAAACATTGCTGCAGTGGAGCAATGCATCTTAAGATACCCCTAAGCTTCAACTGTCAACTTGTCCTCACTCATAATAATTCTGCCACCACTTGAACAGACAACATTGTTTCAGATCTGTGTCTTTTCTCTGACTTTTAATGCTTTTGTGCCACCTCAAAATCTCCCTTGATGTTGTATCTGAAGGCAACAGTTAACAGAAGCAGACATGGCACCTAGAAGGCAGCATGGGTAGGCCCTCAGACCATGACATAGCAGCCTCTCCCTCTGCCCAGCCTTGCATTAGTGCCCCTTATTCCTTAAGGCAATAGATATTTCTTATGTTCACAAACTTGTCAAGTAAGCCGCAGCCAACATGGCCAATGAAAAAAAAAAAAAAAAGTTTGCACAAGTTCAAAGAACCTCCATTAGCCTACTCAGTCAATAATGTAAACAAGACATCCAACCACTCAGTAATATTACCTGGCCTTTTAACTGGCCTCAGCTACAGTTCAGAACCAGTTGTAGCCCACTTTCAAAAGGACTGGGGTAAAAAAAAATCCTCAGATTGCGGAGGCCTCTCTTGCAGCCCAACGGTAACAAGCTCCTGCTCTGCCTCTCTCCCCCTCAGCATGCATTTCAGTCTAACTCACATTACTGAGTCTGCATTGTTGACCAGGAGCAGAGCAGCCTAAATATAGTCAAAACCCTTTACCGGCTGGGGGAAGAGAGCACGCAAGAGGGAAAGGGAGGGAAGACAGACAGAGAGAGAGAGAGTGAGAATATGAGCCTGCTCAAAAACAAAAAGCCAGAATGAGACTTTTTTTGGAAAGTGTCCCAATACTCTTGTCCCAATACGCTTGAGATATTACATACAGCATGCAGGAGATTGAGACAGTAATGGGAGGGGGGGGCTGAAAAGAGACGCACTTTCTAGACGACACCTACCCTCAGAGTCCTGCTGCTCTCGAGACCCACGATTCCCCATGCTGAATGCAAAACTGCGTATGGACAGCAAAAGGAGAGGGGGCTTTCTCCTCAAACCCCCTCTCTAACTTCTTCCTGTCCTCTTTACAGGTGCCCTCTCAGAATGACTTCTTTTAATGCTCACCCTCCCTCTTCCAGCATGTCTCCATTTTGCTCCTCCCTCTGACCTTCCTGATTCCTCCCTGCCTTTCACTTTTTTCACCTTCCTTTCCCCCCCCCCTCCCCCTCCCTCTACAGTGTACTGGCAGGCAGGCTAAAGTATTTAGTTGTGTCATTCGGAGCAGCTCTGATTTGCCTGAATACTCCCCTATCTCTCCACCCTGAATAAATGATCTCCATGCTGGCATCACAACCTACTACAAAAGGGGTGGACAGTGAGTATGTACATACAGTATATGTGGCATGAGTTAAGCAAATCACTCAACTTAGGGGGTGGGAGTCTTAAAAATAGTCACCATACTCCGTCAGCACAGTGAATGCGTGTGTGTGTGTGTGTGTGTGTTTTTACCTGACTGCTAGAAAAGGACTCAATGGTCAGACAGACTGCACCAATTAGAGGACCAGAGGAGGGTGGAGGTATGATATTCTGGGACTGTTACTATGCAGTTACCAGAATGTTATGGTGGCCTAAAGGCAAAAGGCCTAATCATTTCCAGATATATAGTATTTCTGTATAACTTTCATGTCTTTGTGACATGGTGGAAACCTGAAACAGCCCTTGGCACCTCTGCACTTTCAAAGCCAATATAGTGGTCAAGCCCATAAGAGAGCAGAGTTTGAGAGCCATGTTCCACTGTCACATGACCAGTTATTTAGGGTCATGTACCAACCTCATGTGACGACATTGCCATGTGATTTGCAGAATGACCAATGTGACACACACAGTCATACAAATAGCTAGCATAAATACCAACACAGCTCGCTCATACAACCAGTAGCTTGCTATTGTGAAGAGTAACTTATTTGGACAACAAATAGAAATCCACTAAATTAGCACCAAGTCTGTCAGAGTCACACCAATAAACACAGCAGCCTTTACTTGCATAGCTTATAATAAATAGTTCATAATAAACAATATTTATTATGCAAAATGAAATTAAAAAAAAGAACTTTGATTTAGGAGATTGGTTGTTAAGTATGGGACAGTAGAGAGTAGATGTCGGGACAGTTGTGGGACGCTGATGACAAAAGTTGGTTATTTGAGCCCAATACAATAGTTATAGTTACATAGTAATAGAGTTTTTGTAGTTGAATTTTTTGTATTCAAGTACAATGACCATCATACAGTGCACATACACTGTGCGAAGGGCAGGACATGGAAAGCCTGATAGAAAGAATTGTGTGTTTGCAGTCCTGTATTCAGGCCAGCCCATTCTACTGCTGATGAGCTACAGTTTACACAAAGACAACACATAGTTCAGATGCCTGTTGGTGGAGGGTCAGCAAGTTTGTTTTTAGGGCGTCATCATTTATTGTGATGTAATGACACACAACCACCTCTAGAGGGTGTGACAACACATTGGATCAACAGCAAACATATGTAGTGCTACTGTATTTAGCCCGGATTTCCAGAGCAATGCAGTCACAAACAACCTTGCTAAGTGTCTCTGTGTTGAGTGGCTCAGGTGAGGCCCCAGGTAGAGCCTCTTACCATAAGTACCATATTCAGCGGGGCTCGTGCCTGGGTAGAAGCCTGGGGTGCCTGGTGGGACTGGGTATTGCTGGGGCGTGGCCACGTAGGTTGCTGACCGGTACTAAGGAAACAAAGAAGAGGGAGCAGGAAAGACGGAACAATATCATTAGATAGTCATAAGAGCAATATAAATCGTGAGTAAAAACGTAGGCCTGCACAACAAGATGCTTTTCCTTCTCTTCACCTTACAGATTTAGGCAATTTAAAAAAAAAAAAAAAGGTACTAATCAATGTTTTTGAATACGTTTACAGATTTTTTTTCAAAACAAGACAAACACAACACAAGTTCTATATTACAGAGATTATATGAGGAAAGATTTGGTGGGGTGTGTCATGTTAGCTGTCCATATACCATCTGGCTCTGCTAAAAAACAAAATTTGGCAGGTACTTGAACACTCCCCAGTCTGTGCCCCCTACCTGTCCCGGTATAAAGTAGGCGGGTCCCTGTGGCGAGCTGGGGAAGGGCAATTGCTGCCCAGGGATCATCATCATTTGGGAGCCAGGGCCCGGCTGGTAGACGTGGGTGGGCGTCACCGGCCGAGGGCCGCTGCTGGGAGGGACACCCCGAGGCCCACTGTTGGGAGGCAGGCTGGCCCTGTTGGTGTAATAGGGCTAGAGAGGAGGCAGTGATTGAGAGGACAGAGAAAATATGTAGATGATAGTGGGAAAGACAAAAGAGAGGCCACAGGACAATGTGGGAAGAGGAATGGGATGGAAATAATGTTAGGAGAGAGAGACAAATAAAGTAGGGCGGCAGCTATTGATTATTTTAGTAATCAAGTATTTTAGTATTCGAGTATTCTACTGATTATTCCATTGATTAAAGGGGATAAGAAATACTTCTGTTTTATTGAAGAGCAATAATATACAATAGTTTGGTTTAATTTTCGGAAAAAGCAACATTTGTATTGCCTACATTGCTTATTAACATATTAAGTGCATTTAAGTGCCATATTACATTGTTTTTAAAGAAAACATTTTCTGAAATGCAATAACAACCTCAAACTTAGGCATACATTACACATACATAAACATTACCTTAAGTTGTGCAACTTAACTTTCAGAACTACAAGTTTCAACCTGAGACTGATCTGTATATAGGCCAATATGTAAATATTAGTTAAACTCAACCTATTTTCGTTTATATATTCGATTACAATGCTACACAGCTCTGTTACACTTATGCTAGTAGATCGTTGATCAGCTGTTTTCCGTGAAGAGTGAGAGAAAATGGTGCGCAATAATCAGCTGTTTTTCCGAAGGTAGAGTCAACAAGTCGGCTCTTTAGATCAAATTGTGGTCACCACTACGTATTTTCTTGTCTTTGATTTTGGTAGTTGTTTGGTTTGTAGTTTCATCGTCGTTTAAATTACATTTGAACAGATTCCAAACTTTGGACACTTTCTGTCGGTTTCTCCAGCCTGTCTCCTCTCTTAAGGCCCAGACACACAGAGCCGACGGCCAAACGTCGGCAGAAAATGCAGTTGGGCTGATCAGTCTCCCCAAATTGGTAAAAAAATGCCTTGGAACACACCAAAGCGACGAGACGTAATACGTCTCCATAACAGCAGGCGGCGCTAATCTGTATTGTCGCCCCAAAAATGAAAACCGGCAGCCGATAGGACGAACGCGTCATGTGGGTCTGGTTTCTCCGGAAATTCAAAGACAGACTGTCATGGCGGCTTGTTCAGAATACGATCTCATATTGTACTAAAATAGTTCACCGACACGCGTTTCTGAAAACATTTTAAGCGAGAAATAGGCCATGCAGTTGCTGAATCTGTCTTCATTTCAGATTGACAAAGGTCAGTTTTTTGTCAGATTTTGAGAGACTCTAGTCACGCTCATTCCGCACCCTGTTTCCGGGTTAGCACTTTACCAATCAGATGGGCCAAATGAAGGACGACGGTCCCTCGGACCGACGACAGCACGGAACACACCGAACAGACTCAAGTCACTGACCTCGCCAGACTGTCCAACGGCCGATTATCGGCTCGGTGTTTCCGGGCCTTTAGCCCCTTACGCTCCTTCATCATTTTGTAATCGGTCTTCATGGCATGTGTCGCCAGCAGCGTCAGCCCGGTGTGCGACAGTAATAATCCTCCGTGCAGAAACACCGTGAGCGACACAACGTTGGTAACATTAATTAAACGAAGCATTTTTAGTAATCAAATTATTCGAGTTAGTCGAGGAATCGTTTCTGCCCTAAAATAAATTAATTGTTAGTTACCTTTCTGAGACCTCCGACATAACAAACATCCCCCATGCCCTCGTATGATTTTATCTCTTGGACCAAGTGGATCTAGCTTGTCCAACCTAATAGCTAGGCTCATAGTTTGTCTGTGAATCTATGGCTAGACTCTAACTGGAAACATATTGGCCCTGCCTGCCTGAAGAGATAAAGCAGCTAATGCTGGTTCATTCAGAGCCTCCTCATTGACATTCTGCTGCTGGCCTGGGAGCTAACCGCTGTAGCCAGCAAAATGACACCAAGCCAACAAAGCACAACACTGCCAAATATTACATACACACACACACACACACATATATATATATGCACTCCTTAAGATGGTGAAAAAAGGACAGGTAAAACTGGAAGAAAGAGGACATTGAGTTACCTGCAGCGACCTGAAGCTTCCCTTCAGCAGCGCAAACACAGATCACATAAAGACACATCAAATGGAAGCAAAAAGAGGGTGGGAATAGAAGGATTGAGAAAAAGAGAGCACCACAATCAGTTAGAGCAAAGCACCCAGAAACTTTCAGTTCTGAGCCAAGCAGTGAATTAACAAGCAGCATGCAGATAATAGGCAGAGGAGTAAATCCAAATAGACTAGGTCTAGTTACTCTTGAATGAGATGCAAACTAAAACTTAAGAAATATAACTGGAAGATGGACAGTGATCACCTAGATGTTTACCGTTTTCAACAAAGAGAGAGAGAGAGACAGACGGTTTCCAATTAGTTTGTTTTGGTATCAAACTTCAAATCCCTTTCTCAGAACATTTTTATGAAGGATAGTGAAACACCTGTTTTCAGGTATACCTTTACAGAGGATATTATTACACACTTATATTTAGCTACAGCTATAATTCACAAAGGCACTTGCATTCCCAGGTACAGTAGGTGAAATAAAAAGGCCTTTTATAAAAATAGCATGACATTGTTAAATATGTATTACCTGTAAATAAAATGACATGCCATCAAGCTATATTCTTTGGGTTTATCAGAATATTTTGTGTATCATTTTATGAAATAAAGAATTTCCCTCTTTAATTTTCCTAATTAGGTGTCACTAAGACTTGTACATGTATCACATTTGGAAAACTATTCTGATAAATTTCCCTTAATTTTATTTATTTCCTAAGAGGAATAATAGTCGCCCATAAAATTACCCTAACAGTAGTGTAGCTCTCAGTGAGGATGTCCAGCCTTTTCCGTTTTTAGTAGTCAATGCACACATTCTCTACTGCTTCTAATATATGTTAAAGGATAGGAACCCCCCCCCCCCCCCCCTGGCGTTAGACAGTTGTACTGTTAGTACCTGTTGGTGTATAGGTCGGGGCCCTGGGGCAAACTAGAGGAAGAGAGGCAGATAGGACAGAGGTTAAAGACAAACGCACAAGATCCATGCTTCACTCTCCACTGACAGGCATCTTCCAGTTCTGCACCTTTACAACTGCACCTAAAGGCTAACATAACACTGTTGTTCAGACAGTCTGAAAACAATGGAACTGTGACAGTTTGGCGCGAATACACAAATTACAGTGCAAGTAGATGGGGTCAGTGTGAGCATGTTGCACACTAAGCAGTGGTATTGTGTGAGGTAGAGTACGAAGGACATGTTGACACTGACAGGTAAAAAGAAGGTGCAGAACTGGTAAGAAATAGGCACACAGACATGCAGGCATTCTACGAAATTAACAGATGTATTCAGGAGACTGTACACTATGTTTTCCATTGAGAAGATTTCAGATAGTGACAGTGAGCAGCAATTAAGGCAAACTTGCATACAGGCACATTTGCAGTGGGAATATAAGACCTTGACACACTCTATCCCAACTTTTTAATTTTGTTGGATTTTGTCTGTCACTCATCTGACATAAGTGGGGGTTAGGAATTATACAATACAAATGTTTCATTTGCCATGCACCAAAGAAAATAATCTAAACATTTTTTTTTCTGGAATGGAGCCAAGTCCACCATAGTAGTGGGTAAGGTGAGCAGTGGTCAGGCCTACCTGTCGGGGCTGTGGTGTTGGGTTCATTTGTGGAGGTGGTGGGGAGGCAAACACAACAGAAGGGGGTTGCCCAGGGGGGAATGGGGGCTGCAAGAGACAGGAAGTGATATCAACAGCAGAAAAGTGGGACGCAAGAGAAATAGAGAGGGAGGCAGAGTAGTAGTAAACGGTCAACAAGTGCACAGATACACAGGCCGATATTTGTGGTCACATTATTCTGCTCTTTCACAATATCAGCATCCTTTCTGCTTCTCCAAACTGGGGGCATGCCGACCGGCATCTATTGTAGGTAATAGACTGTCTATGGATAATACAACCCCACTTCAAAATATCCAAACTATCCCTTAAACTAAGAGAAGAAAAGACCATGTGGAGTTGTTGTAGGCCTGATAACAATGAAGATGTTGCAAGCTACAATGGCAGTAGACAATGTGATGGCAATGCTGTAGCAGTCATAAACATGGCAGTAATTATTTCTGATACTATCATTTAGGGCTGGGCAATATATCGATATCATGATATGAGACTAGATATCGTCTTAGATTTTGGATATCGTAATATGTCATAAGTGTTGTCTTTTACTGGTTTTAAAGGCTGCATTACAGTAAAGTGATGTACTTTTCTGAACTTACCAGACTGTTCTAGCTGTTCTATTATTTGCATTTTCCCCACTTAGACATTATGTCCACATTACTGATGTTATTTATCTAAAATCTAAGTGTGAAGATATTTTGTTAAAGCACCAATTGTCAACCCTAGAATATCGCCGCAATATCGATATCGAGGTATTTGGTCACGAATATTGTGATATCTGATTTTCTCCCTATTGCCCAGCCCTACTATCACTAATCACTACGGAGTACAACGACTGTGTTGTGAGACTTTCTGCTGCATGGTTGAGTTTGGTCCTATGCTGCATGGTTTTAATGGACCCCCCTCATCTAAGGGCTGTCCCCCCCCCTAGAAATATCATTAAAACAATGCTGTGTATTGTAAATAACATAATGATGTATACTTAAAATATCTGTGTAAATAGTAAAACAATACAAACCCCAAAAAATGCTTTTTAAGTTTAGAAACATTTTGAGTCCCCCCTCCCTTACCTCACAGTGGTTTGGTCCACTGCATGCTGTACCTTAGGATCTGCACTAGACTCACAGTCACATCAGGTAGTGACAGGAATGTATTAGTAAGCAGGCGGTTCAAGGCTATTTTATTCACATTAAACATCGGATGAAGTTGTTCTTTTCTCAAATAGAAATTATGCTGAGTAATTAATGAATTAGTCATGACAAAAAAGTTCGCTATGTTAGTGTAATGTAAAGTAACGTTATTTAGCTTATTTAATAGCTTGTTGGATAGAAATGCACCCACTACAACTAACGTTACCACGGCGATAAGCCTAACGTTATGTGTGTGAACTGATATTAGGGTTAATATTGAAGATCTAGAGTTGTGTTTTGCTGAATATGAAGTTAAGTGGCTGATCAGTTAAAAATATATCCTCTGTCCCAGACGAAACCTAATATTTATGTGGAGGACGCAAGATCATTTTATAATTATAATATGACCGCGTGGTGAACCTATGAAACTAACTCATATTTAGACATCTGACGTTAAAGATTTGTGTTGTTGTTGCCCAGATAAAATGACAGAGAAAAGAAAACCAGACATAAGATCCTTTTTCAGTAGGCCTACACCAAAACGCCAAGTACAATAATCTTCATATCAAGACAATTTGGTAACATCTTTATGGATGCTTATGAAAATACTAACGTCACTATGTCACAGGCAAAGGAGACAGAAAGAACTGAGGAACAGGGAGACCAGGGACAGTCAGGTGTAGAGTCTCAGGTAAGTGTGTTGAGCTTAGTTCATATTTTTGGAGGTGTGTGGCTGTCAGGGTTAGCAGATGAGCTTCACCAGTGGCTCACTAATTTACATTATGATCAGCTAATTTAACAAGTGTACAGTAGTATTGTATTTCTTTTATATAGGGACACTTTTTCAAAGTAAGTCATTATGTTTTAAGGTATTTTTGTGGCTTGATTCTAAACAACTTAAAAATAAATACATGGTTTTATAGAAGAATATTTTGGTCAATTTAGTCAGCTATTTCATTGAATCAAGAGAAACACTGAAAAGAAGGATAATGGTACTCCATGCTACACTAATGATAGTATTTAGGCTTTCCTGTGTGTCCTCTTCTACGAGTATAATTGTGGCTGTATTTGCTCTTCAGAAATGTTATGTTTATTGTCCCCCCCCCCCTACTGTTAGATCAGATTTACGACTGAGGCCTGTCTGCCCCGGTTGACAGCCGTCCCTCCCCGCAGAGCGAGAAGGCGCAGCAGGCATTAAATCCACAGCCCTGAGAAGCAGTGAGGGGTGCTGTAGGCTCACAGACTGACACTGTCACCCCTAACATTTCCAAGCCTACCTAAATCCAGTCGCGGTGCACCACCACGGAGGAAATGTGGTGAGACAAGGGGATCCTCCCACCCTGAGTGGCCGTCCCTGACCTGCCGATAGGGCTGGCTGGGACGGTATGGATTTTTTCTTACCGCGGTTGAAAAGCAAGAAATTCCCGCGGTATACCGCAACCCCCTTACGAGAGTAGCGTAACTTAGAGCGAGAATGGCAGGGTGCCTTAAGTGGGTGACGTCAGTGACCGTGTGGTCGCGCAAGGAGAGCGAGCGGTAACGGAGAGCAGCGTATGAGTGCCGCTGTGAGGAAAAGAGAGAGGAAAAAAAGAGTTGATGTAAAGTGAGTTAAAAGTGAACATGAAAACAACAAGCTAGAGCTTCTCAAGACACGGTGGCTTTATCTATTGTCAGTACTGCCGGTAAAGTGAATGGCGTTACCCCCGAAAAAACATCGGCTTAAACCTTACAACATGTTGCAGCCGTCTAGCAGCTGAGCGGACAGAGAGCCGAGAGGGCAACGTTGGCAGTTCACCAATTTATTCAGTTCACCAATATAAGCCGCTCTGTTTTAGGCTACAAAACGTGCATGCAGGCTGAAATTCAACCGTGCCGTTTTATTGCAATAAAGCTATAAACAGAAGGAAAGTCCACTAGCTGCTAGGCTAATGTGCAATGGTAAACACTTCAGCTGTAAAGTTAATGTGTCTACCTCAGCTGAGAAATGTCTTTGCCTTTCCTACAGTAGGAAAGGCAACGACATTTCTCCGATACAAGACATTAAACAGGTACTCTCGCATATCCTAATAGTCAACACGAATGGAATGTTATATGTGTCATGGAACACTGCGCTCCCCAACTCGCGAAAGGTCGGATTTGCTCCATCTTTTGATGATAAGTTTTGTTTAGAAAACCTTGAATCCATGTAAGACACAATGTCATCAGACACAATCCATGTCATTAGAATCAATGAATCCATGTCATTAGACACAACGTGCACACATGTGCAGGCCAATGTTTTTTTTTGCGGTGATGACGGTGACGAGCTCAGACCCGCGGTAGGCGTCACATGACCGCAGTAATGCGGTAACCGTCCCAGCCCTACCTGCCGAGTTAAATCCCACGGGCAGACAGCATGGACTGCCACCCCGAGAAGTGTAAACAGATTTTCGGTTCATTATGAACTATGGCGGGCCGCATTTGAATATGTTAACATTGTCGAAATCATCACTGAAACTTATGCAAATGAGTTTTCTGATTGCCAGATAGTATGAAAAAAGAAAGAAATGAGTAGTCAAATCTTTGTATTGAACAGCCAAATCCGATAAAAAATAAATTAAAAAAAATCGGATTTCTGCACAGCCCTAACACAAACACTGTCACGACAGCCCTTTTTCTTTGAGAAACAAAGTGGGATGAAGCAAAACAGGAAGTTAAGTAGCAGGGTTCCTTACCTGTGAAAGGCCAGGGGAGGGGGCAGGATGGGGGGTGGAGGGGGGTCCTGTTATGGGCTGTGGTGCTTTATTCATTTCATGGAGTTCTGCATGGGGAGGCGGATGTGGACCTGTGCACAAAACTGACGGAGGAGAGAACAGGGGTTAAATGGATCTAAGCTGAATTGTCACATTCAGTATCACACAAGTGAGGCCCAATGGCCGACAATGTAATACAATGTGTAGCAGAAATGATAAGAGTGGAATGTGGTACATTTTGTTTTTAGAGAATGTTTAAAGGTTTACTTGAATGGGTCTTTATAAAATGAAATTAGTGTGTGTAGAGTTTAAGTTAAATTCAGATTTAACTGGAAAATTCCACCCAAAGTTGGCATTACTTGTTAATAGTCACAGCTCATGTGTATACTTACATTTATGAATCGTTTTAGGTCCTAAGTGTAGTTACACTAAGGAAAGTTTTTTCCTAAAAGACAGACAGTAAGATAAACCTTGTTAACATGTGCATATTGGCTAATAGCACATTCCAAATACTTTACAGCATCCACAATAACCTAATCTTTTTCAACCAAAGAAGTTACTATGTACCAAACAGACAACAGCGTAAAGGCTGACACAACATTGAGAAGAGCATATAACAGATAGTTGAGGGGTTTCATGATACGTATAAGTATAGTATAGTAAGTATAGTATATACCTAAAGTGGAGACCATTACATCAACACAGTTTATAGAATTGTGCAAATTTGAATTATATTGTAGGTTTGCAGCAGGTTTATAAACGTGCAATGTTACAAGTTTATAATAGTGATTAAGAAACTGTGTTTGGCACAATGTTGGGCATGTCCAGTTGATTATAAGATCAATTTAATCAGGCCACTACTGGCACTGATACCAATCCAATGTATTGGATCAATTCAAGAAACAAAGCCTACATATAGTTCAGTGTTTGTCAGAATGAAACTAAAACTATGCAGACAATTTTTTCATGATGATGATGACTAGTGTGATCATCTTCACGTTATATGGTCCTTGCAGTGGTGACAGACTTGGTATTTATAGCCGAAGCCTACATTATCCATCACCGAGACACACATTCACCCATTTTCCCTGATACACACACTCGCTCCTACACACACAGCAAGCAGCAGTGTAAAAAGCCTGAGTCATGATGAGTCTGGGTGGTTTTTTTTTTTTTTCAAAGAAGAGGAAATCACGCTGCAGAAGTGGTTGTAATCACCATGGTTACAATGACTATGTCAACACACAAACCGAAGAAGACAAAAAGATGATGGATTTGAACTTGGCGAGGGTTTTCATATAGCCAGATGAAATCCCAGCCTAAGAAAAACACTGACTGACGGACATGGATGGTAAGCTCATCCCCAAAAAATAGAGCCTTGGAGCCTGGAGAATGCCAGAAATATAAGGGTTAGGAATGAGTACACTGTAATGGGGTGTCAGGCAACATTTTAAAGGCTCATCCACAGACAGAAAGATTGTCAGAATGAGCAGGGCTAGCTGGGCGATGAAGTGCTGAGTAAACAATCTCAGAGCTAAAAGAGGGTCTCAGACGAACAACCTACACTGTCTCACAAATTAAAACCCTTAAGGTGTTTGGGGGAATGCTTTAACTTTAACTACTGGGCCAGTGAGGCACACTGTCAACACGACAATGGTTAGTCTGCATAATTAATCCAAATGAGTAACCAATACAAATTGTGAAAACAGTGTGCCAGCACTACAGAACTAGCAAAGAGGGCCCCCATTTCTGCAGGAATCTGTGTTTTACGGGAGTGTGAGCTAATGCAAGGCACCTACACCTTATTCCACCCGCTAAATCACACACACAGTCTAGTCAATCGAGCTGGTCTGATTTGCAGCACTGTGGAGATCCAGCCACCAGCAACGCTGCTGGTGAAACATGCTCCTTCAACTGTTGCATAAGCCTCTGCATGCACTCCCCTGACCTGCTAAGGAGGAAAGGGAGAACATTTGCTTGGGATAAGTTTGCTGAAGAAGTTGGCTGTCATGTCACCTATAGAGTGTAGCCACTGTGAGTTTTCCACTGTCTGCACACACCATGGTCTAGACTCACTGTCTAATTAACTGCTTACTGAAATTGCCTTTTCCCAATACTATGAGAACTGGGCAAACTTTACTGCCTGGTGAATTCAGTGAAAAGAATGCACTTCTGATAGTTTCATTCATTCATTCACTCACTCGGAATAAAGCATGTCTGAGATCATTGCATAATATTGGGGCTGATGAATGATAAACAATGATACATGTTTGTAGACAGACAAAGACTTGGGATAAACCTTTGCCTCGATTAGCTTTATGGTGCCCGTTGCCATGCATAGAAAACTGCAACCATTTTGGACCCACATTCTCGGCTAAGGTCACATGTCTGCAGTCCTCAACATCAGCCTCATGCCTGCCGCAGCAAGCAGGGTGAAGTGATCGACAACCAGGTTAAACATCGTCGTCCTCTAAACCAACACTTTGACACAGTGTCAGAAGACAACTGCGACGCTCACACCAAGCTAACTATTCATTGGGAAAACGCCGGTGTTTCGTCTGCTAAAGCTGTGGGACACCTTTGCTATGCCACAGGGGCGTGTCTGCCTGTCTACTCACACATACACACAACGGACGACAAGGCAGTTCTTTGCATGGGGTTGTAATAAACACGCACCTCTCAAACGCTCGGTCATGCCAAAACGCATACAACTATGGTTGCGTAGACGTGCTGCTGTATGTTGTGCTGTTAGCCATGATGCTAACTTTCCTAGGCCCAATCTGGATTTACCACGTGGTTTCTCCTGCTATTGGCGCGATGCACACCCCAGCTGCCGGCTTCATGCCAGCCACGCCTCAGCCGATATCGGTTATGACAACTGCTACCTACCATAATAATGTAAATCATAAACCATACCATACTAAACAAACGCCGTTTTATTAAAGAGTCAACAATGAAGACAGACCGGACGGCGGGCGTGTCAATGAATGGGAATACTATCCTAGATATTTGTCAAGCTAAGGAGGTGGCTACCGGTTAGTAGCTTGTAACTTCCAGCAATAGCGGTGTCGTGACAATCGGTAACGTTACTGTAACTAGCCACTATCCAGAATGAGTCAGACGCCTCTGCTTCATCTCGCCCAGTTTAACATCACCGCCGGGACAGCCTTCGTTTACATAGATGCATTACAGGGGATGCTGATCGGAAATCCCACATTTACCAAGTTCCCATGTAGCATAACTTCTATTACAGCGGCTAACCTGAAGGCACAGCGAACCTGTCAACAAACTCACCAAGGCCCTAATGAATGTGTCACACATTCTGCAAGGTTCAAAACAACTATCCTGTCAAATCAGTCTACAACCCTCTTTAACTTGAACTCGACCAACAGCGTTTTATAATTCCTTTATTCATGTATATATACTGTGAACTTTTGCACATCCAGATTAATATTGTACACACCCTGCACAAAACCGGTCAGCCAACAGTTATAATGTACATATTTGGTGTAGTGTCTCTTACATATTTTTATTGTAATATTTTCTAAATGTATGTTCTTAGCTGTTGCAGTACTTTGCTCTATTGTTTATTCTATTATCATGTTTATGTATGCACCAAACACACCAAGGGAAATCCCATGCAAGTGAAAACATATTTATATAATAAATCTCAGTCTGATTATGATTAACGTTATGCATGTTAGAACTGTCACTATTAATATTCGACAATACATAAATGTTTTTATTGTCTGAGAACGAGAGGAGTAACGTTTGTTTGACTTATAAACAGAAACCAAGCTACATGAACAGGCACAACCAGATATTTTAACCAACTGTAATACTTTACCGCTAGACAGAAATGGTTTCAGATTGCTGGCATCAACGTTGCATCGTCATCATATGGTTTCAGGTATCAAGTTATCAGTGTGCATGTTATTTACAATCACAACTGTCAGACATATCTTTATATGCAACCAGTCTGGCAAATTTGAGTAACGTTACACAACCCCCATCCCTTTCTGCTAGGAGGCTGGTACCAGGGCAAAACACGGCTTCGACACAAATAGAGTGATTTAACCTACTGCTACCTATAAAGCCAATGTCTAGCTAGCTAGCTAGCCAAATGTTGGATAGCTAGCAGCAGAAATTACGTTGACCGGCGAAAACAACAACATTGTGATGCGACAGTCTATGTGTCGCTTATCAAATATAATATATTACCTTACTGTCTATGTATATTACACACACAATGTAAACTATTTCTTAACTTCCCACGAGTACGGACTCATCTTGGCTGTCTATCGTAGTGTTAGCTTGCTAGCTGGATTAACGTTAGCTAAAGTGAAGAAAGAACACCCACGTCGCATTAGCATTGAATGCTAGAAACCAACTAGCTAGCTAGCTAATCCCTGAAAACACAGTAGGAACACCAGTCAGCAGAAACCACTGAAGAAAGTCAACACAGCTAGGTAAATTTCCACACTAAAAGGCAAAACGTAGATTTGACTGTCCTTTCATAGTCTCTATAAAATAGCGACTTGACACCTATCTGAAAATTAGAGCATTTTAATAATCAATTTAGTTCAGGACTGTGGCGTTACCTTTCTCTCCTTGAGTCCGCAGAGCCGGACGGACGGAAAACCTTTCCGGAAGCCGGTAGCTAGGTAATTCCGGCAAAATCCCATCACGTGAAACTTTCCCAGTAGGAAATTACATATATGGAAACCTAATTCCGTTAAATTAAGTCATTATTATTAGTTAGTATCTTGAAATAATGACGATTTAGTATCTCGAAATAATGAGTTAGCTGCTAGTATCTCAAAATAATGAGCTAGTATCTAAAAAGAAAATGACTTAGCATCTCAAAATAATGTCTTTGTATCTTAAAATAATGAGTTAGTATTTCAAAAATAATGAATTAGAATCTCAATATGAGAAATTATCTCAAAATAATGACTTTATATATTTTGGGAAAACTGCATTATTTTGAGATACTAACTCATTTTTTTATTAGGAAAATTCTACATTCACAAGACGAAAAGGGAAGAAAAATAAACTTTCCCAGTAATCATGTTCTCAGCTATAAAGATTTTCATATCTTTTGGCGCCCGTGTTATCTTTATTGTGTTTGCATGTGAATAACCTGCTTCGAGGCGTTTTAATATTTTAATAGTACCCATAAGACATTAACCTTTTTTCTTAAAATAGAGTCAAATTCCATTTTTTTCCACAGATAAAACTAAGAAGTGTTTAATTTCACTTAAATGACCTCTACACATTTGCACAACATGCATTAGAAGGACTATTGTTAAATAATAATTAGGTTATAAATAGGTTCCATTATTATAAGCTAAATAATTGCTCTGCAAAGAGCAGTTAGAGAATTGATTTTAAAATATTTTTATTGGATAAATCTGGACTAAAGCAAAAACACTTCTCAGGCATTGTTCATGGGACAAGTCTGTAAATGAAATGTTAGCACAGCCAGTGCAGGATATCAGGATATATGATTTAAATTGCCTCATAAAACAACCATGCAATTGTGTCAACAATACATCTTCAAAAACAAAACCCTTATTGAGATTTTGCAAATGTCTTTCAGGGTAAACTGAACTCAGTGACATGAAAGACCAAGGATACTGTGTGTATTGTCATACACTTGAAAGCAGGCCCAGAAGAGGGATGCAGAGGTCAAAGTGTTATACCTGCTGCTTAGAGGTTTAGAAAGAGAAACACATATTTACCTTATAAAGCCTAATTACAGTTGTTTGAGTATTCAAATCCAATGGAAGTTAGTGGTTACCGTCTTACTTTTTTTTTAGTAACTTATTTCAACAGGTATGTAGTAGAAATCACAGAAACACAAAGCTATCACTTTTGTTCCTTATAGGTGACATTGATATAAATCTGCAATTCTAAACCACTGCTGCAATTACTTTCCTCTATAAATAGGTGTTTATATTTATATGTAGAATATGTATACATGTGTAGTAAATACAACTTTTCATAGCCCTAGGTGGGGCCGATATTGACTAAACGGCTTCTCCTTGTGTAGAACCTGCAGGCTGCTTAACTTGAATGACAGCATTGCATGTTTAAGTAAATTATAAAAAGCCAGGTGTGACATACTTTTCACCTAATTCAACACACAACCATCACATTTCCAACATGTGGATCTCAGTTTTATTTTTGATTCAACCTTTTACAGTACTGTAACAAAACCAAAAAGAATAAAAATAAAAACAGAAGCAAAACGTACATACCTCTTAAATGCTCTAATTACAAAAGATGACTGAGGATGTAAGTTGTGGGGAAAAGAAAAACATTTGAAGCACTGATGTGTACTGAGCAGCGGTTATTCATTAACTGATGACATACGGGAGAGTGGTGAACAGTTCCCACTTTGAACTGGCCCTGGGTCAGTCAAACAGTTGTTTCAGTACACATGGGAGAGATGGAACAAAATTAGGGCAATGAGGAAACCATCAATGTAGAGTGGATGAGGTCCCAGTTTCACCCCTCCCCCTGTGTCATCCCAGTCCAATTAACCAGACCCCAACCATCCATTTTTTATGACTGCTGGAGCTGGGCCACAGACAACAGTGAGAAGACACAGCAAGGAAGAAGGATATACCTGCCTTGCTCTTTTCAGCCATGCAGTAAACAACTAAATATAACAACTGACAAGAGCCATGGAGGGCTACCCTTACAATCAGAGGGAGAGGCCAGTGAGAATGAGGGTCTAGGTTTCATAGTTGGGGTTCTTGCGGAGGATAACAAAGCCCTCCAGAATGGGGGTGACAGGTAGGTACTCCTCTGTTGCCAGCTCAGCCCTCTCTCCGTGAGCCAGCAACACTGGTGTGGTGTGGGTCTGGAAACCTGTGATGGCCTTTGGCTTGCCTGCCTGGCCCACGACATCCACAGCCTGTAGACAAATCACACAAAGATCAACAATCATGTTAAACAGCCTTTTCTCCTTACACCTTCTGACCAGAAGTCTTGGATTTTGGTTGCTGATAAAACTTCTCCATAATTTCTAAATAAAATATTTATTTTGGCTGAAGAGGTCTAGCGTTGGATGTTGTCTCCACTCCAACATCCTCACTTAGAAGAATAGTTCTACATTTTGGGAAATACGCTTATTCAGTGTCCTCTGGCGAATTACATAAGACTGATACGCTTATTTATCTGTTAAATATGAAGCTACAGCCAGGAGAATGTTAGCCAACTGGCTGCTGGCTCCAGCTTCACATTTAATGGCCAGACTTGAGACTGGCATCGCTATTCTCATCTCATTCTTAGCAAGATAGAAAATAAGCATATGTCCCAAAATGTCAAACTAAGTCAATAAAGTTTGAATGGCAACATTTCTACAAAAGTCTGTCCAATACTAATTTTCCTAGGCTTCACCTGTCCAACTCTGACAGACACAGGCAGTGGTCGTAGCTCCTCATCGAAGGTGACCAGCATACGTGGCTGCATGGCAGCGACCAGGCCGTAGAGAATGTAGTGAGATTTCCCCAGGATTACTGTAATGCACACAGTGAACACCAAGGGGAACGTTAACACAGGGGAATCACTGATGGGATACAACCTTCAAATTCTAAAACAGAAATGGACAATGATAAGCATGTGTGGAAGCAGAACGTTGAGGCAAAAGCAGCAGGAGGAGAATACACTAACTGTTCTTGACGTCAAGGAAGGAAACCAGCACGGTGAGCAGTCCAGCCACGGCAACCTGACTCATCAGCTGCCTGTCGCTATGGTAGGGACAGAGTGTCAGTGTGCCTTTGCCCAGGTGAGTCAGACCCTGTGGAGGCACAAACAGCAGTCAATAGTCACTTGTACAAACATGCGTTCCGCAAAGAACACTTGTGTCTGGTACAGAGTGCCTTTCGTGTTACCACCCACCTGAGCCAGTCGGACCATGAAGAGATTGTTAGGGTCTTTGGCGTGATACTGTGCCAGCTGCCGTAGCATGGCAGCCAGACGGGCGTTATTTGTGCCTGAGTAAATGGAAAAAATGAAGAGCCTGTTAAATATGTTGAGGAAGTCAACACTACAGGCACTCTAAGAAGCGGCGGCATTGTGCCTTATCCAAAATGACAATAGACCTTCAAGTATTCAATGCATTATGTTCAATATGTCTAGTGCAAGCCAGTGGGATCTGTAACAGCATCTTATTGTTTGTACTCAAAATACTTTTTTTACCCACTTTGACTTTAAGGTTTTTGGTGAGTGGGTGCTTATTTGTTATTAAATAGTATAAGCTTAATTTATTGTGTTTAATTTGATATTTAAAATTTTCCCATCACATTTCTTAGTTTTGTCAATTTTATTCAATACAGCAAAACACATATATGCAAGTCATGATACTAATATTGGTACCGTTACTATTACATTAGCCATTTTTTCCTGGTTAAAAATAGGCTACTGTGCGTCAAAGCCCTAAAGACAAAAATTACAGGCGTTTAGTATTGTCGCAGCCGTTAACATACAGTTAACATTATTCTATGTAATGCCTATAACCCGACTTACCGCTGCCCACCATGCCCATGGCGAAGATGGAGTTGTGGGACACCTCGGGGTCGGCATCGTGGGAAAACTTGCTGAGGGTGTCCAAGATGTTCAAACGAGGGTTGGACACAGAAATGAGAGCCAGGGCGAGGGGCACCGCTCGCCTCAGGGTGGGCTCACCATACCGCAGCTGATGATATGAATGCAGAGACAATACTACAGAGTAAGGAACAAATATTTGGCTTTAATTATTTTAATTGCCTACTTTGCATCATACATAGTTGACACATGACAAAAAGGAAGTCTTCATGCAATGATCTTAGTCTGATTCAGTTAGGACATCAGGAGAAGTTAGAACAGAGTAAAAAATGACAGACCATAACAGAGTATAGAGAGAAGAGAAAATATATGGACCAGGATCAAAAGTGCTGATGCTGTAATGGGGATCAAAAGAATGGGAAAAGAGCAGCAGATGGTGAAGTCTGAAAATATGAGAGTACAGTTAAGTCAAGACAACCAGATGAAAAGGTCTCTTTTTAAAAACACACAGCGGACAAAAAGAATAAGAAATGAGAGGTGGTGAGATGGGGGAACAATAATGTATTCACTTAAGGTAAAAGGAAAATAAAATAAGAATAGAAAATCAACAGTGAGCAGTGCTACTGACCAGATGTCCAAATGTTCGCAGTGCCATTTCAGACCCAATCTCCTCCCCCATGGCAATCAGGGCAATACCAAGAACAGCTACACCCTGAGAGGAAAACAAACAGTTCAAACAAGAACTCACAATCATCCATAACATAGCTAGTAAGAACTACTAAATAGAGATTTGGCAAAACATTGATGACTGAGGATAATCAGTAATAAGTTAGTCCTTACCTGGTGGGAGCCCATGTCAGCAGCAGTCTCCTTCTTGTCTTTGTCCTTCTTATCCTTCTTGTCCTTGTCCTCCTCTTTTTCCTTCTCCTTGGCTTCGTAGTGCTCACTGCAGATATGGAGAAGCTGCTGCACCTTCAGCACATTACCAGAACCTGAGATGGATGCAGATTATACAACGAGTTATGAAGATTTCATGACGATTAAAATCTGCAGACATTGCACTATATGTAGATCCACATATGGTTGGTTTATACAGAAGTGAATGAACGCAAAGATTGAGCGATGGATACCTGCATGAGTGCAAACAACAAAACAGCTTTGGACTGGCTGGAACCCAGGACTATGAGACTGACCTGCATATGCACAGATATCCACTAGTGTGTTGGCAAAGCTGCGGAAAGGTTCAGGTACAACCTGTAGAGCTGCCAGGGTCGTCTCAATCGCCTCTCCTTTACCTATGGAAAGTGAGTAACACAAACGGAATACTTACAGCAGCTATATTAAAAAGGGAAGGGAAGAAAATATACAGTGATAATGGAATTGGCCTTTTTAATAGATCATGGCCTACACAAAGGTTTAGAAGAAGCGGTCACACATCACATATTAATCACTGTTAAAGTCCTTCTTACATTACGCAATAATAAAAGTCATAATTTTTAAGAAGCAAAAAGTTTTGGATACATTTGCGATAATATCATAATCCTACAATGAATCATTGTGAAAACAAAACAGATGGGTTGTTACTTTGGCCAGGTCATCATCAAAAAATCGAATTAGTACATTCATGATTTTGTCCATGTTGATATTAGTTGCTTCATGTACATTTATTAAAAACGTCGCATTGTATAGCTTTTCATATAGCTAGACGTCTAAACTCTGGGACAAGGCCGTTGTGTTTAAATAACTGCCATGCTGATTCCAAACAGACAGCTTTGTCAAGGCAGTTTGGTCTTCAGATAGCTTTTACACAGTGGCCATCGTTAATGACCAAAAAAAAAAAACGGTCGGTCAGTGAAGGCGCAGTCGCAACGGTAGCCGTCGTTGCCGGTAACTTATATGACAGAGTGCACGGACCGAAGCTTTGTGTCTAGCAAGCACTTTCTTACCACTGCTGCCGTACAGTGTCTTCCTTGAACATGCGCTGCAGAAGCAAGCACACGGCTCCCTCAATTTGAGGCACCAAGTGCTAAACGGCTTCCCGTCTCCACCCTTTTCCTCATTGTCCTCTATTCATGCCCAGCGCCATTTGTTTTTAACTCCTTTCTCAACTAAAGCTGTATCTAGATGCTCCAAGTTTGACAAACTTTGCATCCATATTTTTCCATCCATATCGCTTTTCGGCAAAGACCCGCCCTACTTTGCATCCGTTTGGCTAGAACTCGTTACATTGGTAGGTGGAAGTTCGATGATTGGTTAAATCCAGCGCATCAAAACAAATCCCATGTGGACTTTTAAATTTATTTATTTTTCTAAAATAGTCAAACGCCAGAAATCGGGCACCAGGCCTGAGTACTTCAGGTGAAATCAAAAGACTCGAAAATAATAATTTCACGGCAGCACGCCAGAGATCCGGCACGGTGCCAGAATACTTTAAGCCCTGCATATTGCTTAGTTTTGTTCTGCTTAGAATGCTTTGCCGCTGCACCTCTGTCACACCGTTTTGAACAATGTCTAATTATTATTGTAGTTAGTCATTCGGAGGCCTGTCCA